>NC_064931.1:0-282500 GCF_023897955.1 Schistocerca gregaria | reverse complement strand
TCAACTCTGCGGGCCCCACTCGCCTTATGCGAGTTTTCTCCGAACACGCTCCCTCCATCGACCATCTCCTTAAGGAGGGTGCCCTCCTCTTCCACCGCCGGTATAAGGTTGACCCCTCCCGCTCCCCACCACAATCCATTCGCTGCCAGAGGTGTCTGCGTTATAACGCACACCCAACATCAGAGTGCCGCGAGGCCACAGTCTGCCCGCATTGTAAGCAAGCGCACTTCCTCCGGCAGTGCCCCAACCTTCAGTCTCCTCCCTCCTGCAATACCTGCAACCTCCAACACCCTACCTACTCCCAGAAATGCAAGGCTCGACCTCCTCCATCCGCTCCTGAACTCACTGTTCCTCTCCGCCCTTTGGATGACCCCACCCCTCCTGGCAATTCCCTCCGTCCTCCCCCCACCGCAGAGGACATCATCAGGTTCGTCACAATAGTGCTCCAGAACGTCCATCCCTTTCAGCGTCCCCACACCCTCCACCAGATTTCCCTCGCTGCCCGTTCCGTGTTCCACCTCAACACCTACGCCACCTATTCCCACAACCAGGCCCATTTCACCTTCTCCCGTCTCGACACCCTCGTTTAAATTCCCATTATGGCACGACAGCACCGTATCCTGTTCAATAACATCCGCTCCCTTCCCACCAACAAGCACCTCCTTATGCATACCCTTACGACCCACCGTGTGGATGCCTTCCTTCTGAACGAAACCTTTCTTCAGCCCCACCACACCGTCCACACCTCGCCCTACCTCCTTCACCGGTCTGACAATCCACTCCAGATAGCGCGTGGCGGAGTTGCCATTGGCCACCACCGCCAGATCCCTGTCCGGCTCCAACCCCTCCTTCCTGACCCCACAGAACACTTGATCCTTAGTCTCTTCTTCCCCGGCCTTACCCTTACCTGTGCCACCATCTATGTCCGCCCCGCTGCACCTATTCCTTTCGACTTCCTTTCCCACATCGACCGTACCTTCTCCTCCTACGTGATCGCCGCCGACCTTAACATCCATAGTCGTTCTGCCGCCCAGTTACGGCGGTGGCATCGGTTCCTTGCCACCCTCCAAGGCGACGTCCTTCCAATTCCCCAACACACCCGCCCTGAATCCAATACCACTCCCGATGTCGTCCTAGCCTCCCCCACCCTGCTTGGCCGCATAGCGGTGGACGTCCTTGATCCCATTGGCAGTGACCATCTCCCTGTCCTCCTCACTGTATCAGACGGTCGTCGCCCCCGTCCCGACCCGCGCCATGACCCTCCCCCGAAATATGTCCATGACTACTCCCGTGCCAACTGGAATGCCTACCGGGACTCCCTTGCTCTCCAGGTCGATAGCCACCCCCTCACCTACCACCAACCTGACGACGTTACCCGTGCTGCCTCCTTTCTCCAGCAGACCTTGTCTGAGGCCGTGGAGGCCCACGTCCCTACCATTGCCATCCATCCGCACCGCCCCACCTTACCCCCACAGGCCGTCCTTCTCCTGCGTGAATCCCGCCGGCTCTACCGTGCCTTCCTTCACACACGTGACCAGGACACACTACGACGCCACCGGCAACTACAGCGACACATCAGGAACTTACTCACGGCAAAGAAACGCCGGGACTGGCGACAGACATGCACCCGTCTTAATGCCACCTTACCTATCAACTCGTCCAAGTACTGGTCAGCCTTCCGCCGCCTTACCGGATCTAAACCCTCTCCCTACTACCCTCTCCTTCATGATGACCACCCCTTCCCTGATGCCCTTAGTAAGGCCAACCATTTCGCCTCCTACCTCTCCGATATCCTTACCATCCCTGACGATCCCCAGTTCGATTATTCCCTCTTTCCTGATGTCCGTGATCGAACTGATACCTCTGTCCCCCCGCTTGCTCCTGGCTTCCAGTACTTGGACAACATCACACACACAGAACTAAATACCCCAATCACCACTCAAGATATCATTGCTACACTTCGCCCTAAACGCAACACTGCTCCCGGTCACGATCGTGTTACTTACCGTCACCTCCGTGAAGCTCCTGCCTCCTTCCTCTCCACATTGGCCAGGCTCTACAATGTGGTCCTGTCCACCGGCTACTACCCCGACCTGTGGAAAACCTCCCGGATCCTGATGTTCCTCAAGCCCGACAAACCGCCTTCCGCTGTCTCCTCCTACCGTCCCATCAGCCTTACCTCGGTCTTCAGCAAGGTCCTGGAATCCATTCTTACCCGCCGCCTACACAAGCACCTTCACCAACACCGCCTCCTCCCCCCTACCCAATGTGGCTTTCGGCCGTCCTTCTCAGCCGATGACCTCCTCCTTCACCTCACTCACCTCCTCTCCGAACAACTCAATTCCCGTCGTTCCGCCATCTTCCTTTCCCTCGACCTCGAACGCGCATATGACCGTGTGTGGCATTCCGGTCTCCTTTTCAAGCTCCAAACCTTTGCTCTTCCTCTCAACTATGTCCGTCTGGTCGCTTCCTTCCTTTCCCACCGTCCTTCCTATGTCACCATCCACAACACTGATTCCTACACCTTCTACCCCTCCGCCGGTGTGCCCCAAGGTTCCGTCCTTTCCCCTCTTCTCTACCTCCTTTACACGGCAGACATGCCTCCACCTGCACCTCCCCTACACCTTCTCCAGTACGCCGATGACACTGCCTTCCTTGCCCTCGCTCCCACCCTGCAACGCTCCCAGCACCTTCTCCAATCCTATCTTGACCGGTTCACCACTTGGTGTAACCAGTGGTTGCTCAAGGTCAATCCTTCCAAGACCCAGGCGATCATTGTAGGCAAAACCACTCGTTCCTTCCGTCTCCTTGATTTCTATCTTACTATTTATGGCCGTCCCATCACCCTCACACCTACTCTCAAGTACCTTGGTGTCACCCTCGACCGTCGCCTCTCCTGGAACCCACATCTCCGGACGATCCAAGCCAAGGCACGCTCCCGCCTCCGCCTCCTTAAGCTCCTTTCTGGCCGTACATGGGGTCTGGACCCTTCCACCATCCTCTACACCTACAAGTCCCTCATCCGTCCTATCCTTTGCTATGCTCATCCCGCCTGGATCTCTGCCCCTCCTACCTTCTACAAGTCCCTTCAGATCCTAGAACGCCATGCGCTCCGCCTCGCCTATCGCATCCGTCTCCCTTCCCCCACGCGGATCCTCTATGACCTGATTCCCTTCCCGCACCTCCTCCTTTTCCTCGAACGGTTACGGATCCTCTACACCTCCCGCAAGCTTGATCCTCCACACCCTCTTGTCTCTCCCATCCTCTCCCACCCCAACCCGCTGCCGCGCCTGCATTCCTATATCCCACCTGCTCTCCATCTTTACACCCTCCACACCCTCTCCCTCGGTGGCTTCCGTCAACTCCCCCTCCCTGATGATGCCCTCCTCCCCTCCATCTACCCCTCCTACCAACTTTGAGCCTTACCTTCCCTCTCCTCTCCTTTTCCTGTGGGCACCCTCTCTCCCTTCTCTCCCTCCCTCCCCTCCCCTTTCTCCTTGGGCTTCCACTCCCCCTACCCTCCCCCCTCTCCTCCATCCCTCTCCTCCACTAGCATCTTCCCCTCCCCCTCTCTCTCCTCTTCCCCACACCTTTTCCCCTTGGCAGGCCACGACTCTGCTGTCTTCCATCAGTTACTTTCATCGTCCTACGCCGAAGACCATCGCATGTGTTTGTGCCTCGACTCTCCTGCAGTGTGTTTGTGTTTCGTCGTTTGTGCTCCGCTGGTTCACGTGTGGCCATCTGCCATCTGCGTTTGTGCACCGTGTTTCTCCGCTTTTATCCATTGTGCTACGCACGTGACCGACTCCGTTTTAACTCTGTTTTGTCTACTGTTTGTACCCCGCCGTCTTGATTGTTTTTATATCTCACTCATCTCTGTTCTGTGTATACTCTGAGGCCGAAGAGCGGCATACTTGGTCCGCTGCCGGCCTACCTGTTTGTCACAGGTATTAAAATCACAATAAAGGAAAAAAAAAAAAAAAAAGCAGCTATGACGACCCATTACTGCTTAGCTACACATCTGACACGTAACCAATGTTCTCTCCAAACAACAACACTTGCATTTCAGAACATGTCTTTCACACATGTCTACAAAATCACCTTCACCTTCAAATACAGTTTTCTTGTGACTGACAGAGACATAGGCAAAGTTTAAAGTTGCTTTTTCCATTACATCTCGTTAATCAGAAAAACGGTAATTTACATCTGCAGCGGAACAAAATTCCGTTCCTCCCAGCGTGTGGCTCGAACCCACGACCCTGGAATTAAGAGTCTGACGCTCTACCAACTGCGCTAGCCGGCTACCTTGGCGAATACGTGCCTGGTAGCACGTCACACAGTACTCGTTTGGGTTGGGTGGTCCCATACAGAATCTCTCCATGCTGCCTAATGTTTTCCTAACGTCACACTCGTCACGTACTTCACTTTTATGTCATAATCATTTCTGAGAGGTAAGGAAATTGCATGACAACATGCAGAGCTAGTTGCGTCAAAATTAACACACATACTTTATGTGACTCAAAAGCCGAACGAGTTACTTTCCGACGTTGTTTCAGATGTGTAAGTGCCATTCAAAACTCGCGGTGTCGGCACTCTGCCGACCATTTCACTAGTTAACACCGGTCTTGTTGTGTGTGTTTCAAGCTCAAGAGCATCTCCAAGCAAAAAATGGTCAACAGCAACATTCAGACGGTATCGTAGTGCTCAATTGCTACATTAAAACGGTATGTTTCTTTTTCAGAACTGGAAAAACATGAGCGTGACAGCATTCGAACCTGTAATCTTCAGATCCGAGGTCCGACGCCTTATCCATTAGGCCACACGGTCACTGACGACCAACTATAACATGTATACGACTCATCTCGAAACGCTCACACCCCTGAGGATTTGTGTTTTCGTTCTACACAGCCGCTGCCGCTTGCTCTTTCCCACCCACTCGGTACATTCAACCTCTTACGAGACCGACCAAATATAGACTGAGAAACAAGACCACACACTTTGTGCATTCGGAATCGAAGGCAGTGCGTCCCTCGCCGGATTTGCAACGCTGGCCATTTGCTAGTTCTGCAGAAGCGGCGACGACGACGACGACGACGACGACGACGACGACCGCGAGAGGCTCTGAGATACGTGAGAAATACATCTATAAAATGTAATTCAGACTGCCTCGTCCCACCGTATGCTGTACCGCTTTGGTAAATGCTTTATCTGCGCCATTCGCCTTAATCACATCTAAGAGTAATTCTTAAAAAAACGCCTGTCGCTAATTGTTCGTCATCACAGATACTGTTTGCTATACGGCCACGACGCACAACTGATTTCCAAAATTCATCTTTCTCCTGTTAGGATGGAACTTACGACTCCTGGTTTATTAGAACACTGCTCTACCGCTGAGCTAAAGAGGCGCGGCCTAGCGGTACTGTTGGGTACTTCGTCCTTACGGTCGTCTGCATCATCCGACTTCAGCTGACAACACTTCATATTACCGGCTAATATTTGCAGCTATGACGACCCATTACTGCTTAGCTACACATCTGACACGTAACCAATGTTCTCTCCAATCAACAACACTTGCATTTCAGAACATGTCTTTCACACATGTCTACAAAATCACCTTCACCTTCAAATACAGTTTTCTTGTGACTGACAGAGACATAGGCAAAGTTTAAAGTTGCTTTTTCCATTACATCTCGTTAATCAGAAAAACGGTAATTTACATCTGCAGCGGAACAAAATTCCGTTCCTCCCAGCGTGTGGCTCGAACCCACGACCCTGGGATTAAGAGTCTGACGCTCTACCAACTGCGCTAGCCGGCTACCTCGGCGAATACCTGCCGGGCAGCACGTCACACAGTACTCGTTTGGGTTGGGTGGTCCCATACAGAATCTCTCCATGCTGCCTAATGTTTTCCTAACGTCACACTCGTCACGTACTTCACTTTTATGTCATAATCATTTCTGAGAGGTAAGGAAATTGCATGACAACATGCAGAGCTAGTTGCGTCAAAATTAACACACATACTTTATGTGACTCAAAATCCGAACGAGTTACTTTCCGACGTTGTTTCAGATGTGTAAGTGCCAGTCAAAACTCGCGGTGTCGGCACTCTGCCGACCATTTCGCTAGTTAACACCGGTCTTGTTGTGTGTGTTTCAAGCTCAAGAGCATCTCCAACCAAAAAATGGTCAACAGCAACATTCAGACGGTTTCGTAGTGCTCAATTGCTACATTTAAACGGTACGTTTCTTTTTCAGAACTGGAAAAACACGAGCGTGACAGCATTCGAACCTGTAATCTTCAGATCCGAAGTCCGACGCCTTATCCATTAGGCCACACGGTCACTGACGACCAACTATAACATGTATACGACTCATCTCGAAACGCTCACACCCCTGAGGATTTGTGTTTTCGTTCTACACAGCCGCTGCCGCTTGCTCTTTTCCACCCACTCGGTACATTCAACCTCTTACGAGACCGACCAAATATAGACTGAGAAACAAGACCACACACTTTGTGCATTCGGAATCGAAGGCAGGGCGTCCCTCGCCGGATTTGCAACGCTGGCCATTTGCTAGTTCAGCAGAAGCGGCGGCGGCGGCGCCGACGACGACGACGACGACGACGACGACGACGACGACGACGACCGCGAGAGGCTCTGAGATACGTGAGAAATACATCTATAAAATGTAATTCAGACTGCCTCGTCCCACCGTATGCTGTACCGCTTTGGTAAATGCTTTATCTGCGCCATTCGCCTTAATCACATCTGAGAGTAATTCTTAAAAAAACGCCTGTCGCTAATTGTTCGTCATCACAGATACTGTTTGCTATACGGGCACGACGCACAACTGATTTCCAAAATTCATCTTTCTCCTGTTAGGATGGAACTTACGACTCCTGGTTTATTAGAACACTGCTCTACCGCTGAGCTAAAGAGGCGCGGCCTAGCGGTACTGTTGGGTACTTCGTCCTTACGGTCGTCTGCATCATCCGACTTCAGCTGACAACACTTCATATTACCGGCTAATATTTGCAGCTATGACGACCCATTACTGCTTAGCTACACATCTGACACGTAACCAATGTTCTCTCCAAACAACAACACTTGCATTTCAGAACATGTCTTTCACACATGTCTACAAAATCACCTTCACCTTCAAATACAGTTTTCTTGTGACTGACAGAGACATAGGCAAAGTTTAAAGTTGCTTTTTCCATTACATCTCGTTAATCAGAAAAACGGTAATTTACATCTGCAGCGGAACAAAATTGCGTTCCTCCCAGCGTGTGGCTCGAACCCACGACCCTGGGATTAAGAATCTGACGCTCTACCGACTGCGCTAGCCGGCTACCTCGGCGAATACATGCCGGGTAGCACGTCACACAGTACTCGTTTGGGTTGGGTGGTCCCATACAGAATCTCTCCATGCTGCCTAATGTTTTCCTATCGTCACACTCGTCACGTACTTCACTTTTATGTCATAATCATTTCTGAGAGGTAAGGAAATTGCATGACAACATGCAGAGCTAGTTGCGTCAAAATTAACACACATACTTTATGTGACTCAAAAGCCGAACGAATTACTTTCCGACGTTGTTTCAGATGTGTAAGTGCCAGTCAAAACTCGCGGTGTCGGCACTCTGCCGACCATTTCGCTAGTTAACACCGGTCTTGTTGTGTGTGTTTCAAGCTCAAGAGCATCTCCAACCAAAAAATGGTCAACAGCAACATTCAGACGGTTTCGTAGTGCTCAATTGCTACATTTAAACGGTACGTTTCTTTTTCAGAACTGGAAAAACACGAGCGTGACAGCATTCGAACCTGTAATCTTCAGATCCGAAGTCCGACGCCTTATCCATTAGGCCACACGGTCACTGACGACCAACTATAACATGTATACGACTCATCTCGAAACGCTCACACCCCTGAGGATTTGTGTTTTCGTTCTACACAGCCGCTGCCGCTTGCTCTTTTCCACCCACTCGGTACATTCAACCTCTTACGAGACCGACCAAATATAGACTGAGAAACAAGACCACACACTTTGTGCATTCGGAATCGAAGGCAGGGCGTCCCTCGCCGGATTTGCAACGCTGGCCATTTGCTAGTTCTGCAGAAGCGCCGACGACGACGACGACGACGACGACGACGACCGAGAGAGGCTCTGAGATATGTGAGAAATACATCTATAAAATGTAATTCAGACTGCCTCGTCCCACCGTATGCTGTACCGCTTTGGTAAATGCTTTATCTGCGCCATTCGCCTTAATCACATCTGAGAGTAATTCTTAAAAAAACGCCTGTCGCTAATTGTTCGTCATCACAGATACTGTTTGCTATACGGCCACGACGCGCAACTGATTTCCAAAATTCATCTTTCTCCTTTTAGGATGGAACTTACGACTCCTGGTTTATTAGAACACTGCTCTACCGCTGAGCTAAAGAGGCGCGGCCTAGCGGTACTGTTGGGTACTTCGTCCTTACGGTCGTCTGCATCATCCGACTTCAGCTGACAACACTTCATATTACCGGCTAATATTTGCAGCTATGACGACCCATTACTGCTTAGCTACACATCTGACACGTAACCAATGTTCTCTCCAAACAACAACACTTGCATTTCAGAACATGTCTTTCACACATGTCTACAAAATCACCTTCACCTTCAAATACAGTTTTCTTGTGACTGACAGAGACATAGGCAAAGTTTAAAGTTGCTTTTTCCATTACATCTCGTTAATCAGAAAAACGGTAATTTACATCTGCAGCGGAACAAAATTCCTTTCCTCCCAGCATGTGGCTCGAACCCACGATCCTGGAATTAAGAGTCTGACGCTCTACCAACTGCGCTAGCCGGCTACCTTGGCGAATACCTGCCGGGTAGCACGTCACACAGTACTCGTTTGGGTTGGGTGGTCCCATACAGAATCTCTCCATGCTGCCTAATGTTTTCCTAACGTCACACTCGTCACGTACTTCACTTTTATTTCATAATCATTTCTGAGAGGTAAGGAAATTGCATGACAACATGCAGAGCTAGTTGCGTCAAAATTAACACACATACTTTATGTGACTCAAAAGCCGAACGAGTTACTTTCCGACGTTGTTTCAGATGTGTAAGTGCCATTCAAAACTCGCGGTGTCGGCACTCTGCCGACCATTTCACTAGTTAACACCGGTCTTGTTGTGTGTGTTTCAAGCTCAAGAGCATCTCCAAGCAAAAAATGGTCAACAGCAACATTCAGACGGTATCGTAGTGCTCAATTGCTACATTAAAACGGTATGTTTCTTTTTCAGAACTGGAAAAAACATGAGCGTGACAGCATTCGAACCTGTAATCTTCAGATCCGAAGTCCGACGCCTTATCCATTAGGCCACACGGTCACTGACGACCAATTAAAACATGTATACGACTCATCTCGAACGCTCACACCCCTGAGGATTTGTGTTTTCGTTCTACACAGCCGCTGCCGCTTGCTCTTTTCCACCCACTCGGTACATTCAACCTCTTACGAGACCGACCAAATATAGACTGAGAAACAAGACCACACACTTTGTGCATTCGGAATCGAAGGCAGGGCGTCCCTCGCCAGATTTGCTACGCTGGCCATTTGCTACTTCTGCAGAAGCGGCGGCGGCCGCGCCGACGACGACGACCGCGAGAGGCTCTGAGATATGTGAGAAATACATCTATAAAATGTAATTCAGACTGCCTCGTCCCACCGTATGCTGTACCGCTTTGGTAAATGCTTTATCTGCGCCATTCGCCTTAATCACATCTGAGAGTAATTCTTAAAAAAAACGCCTGTCGCTAATTGTTCGTCATCACAGATACTGTTTGCTATACGGGCACGACGCACAACTGATTTCCAAAATTCATCTTTCTCCTGTTAGGATGGAACTTACGACTCCTGGTTTATTAGAAAACTGCTCTACCGCTGAGCTAAAGAGGCGCGGCCTAGCGGTACTGTTGGGTACTTCGTCCTTACGGTCGTCTGCATCATCCGACTTCAGCTGACAACACTTCATATTACCGGCTAATATTTGCAGCTATGACGACCCATTACTGCTTAGCTACACATCTGACACGTAACCAATGTTCTCTCCAAACAACAACACTTGCATTTCAGAACATGTCTTTCACACATGTCTACAAAATCACCTTCACCTTCAAATACAGTTTTCTTGTGACTGACAGAGACATAGGCAAAGTTTAAAGTTGCTTTTTCCATTACATCTCGTTAATCAGAAAAACGGTAATTTACATCTGCAGCGGAACAAATTCCGTTCCTCCCAGCGTGTGGCTCGAACCCACGACCCTGGGATTAAGAGTCTGACGCTCTAGCGACTGCGCTAGCCGACTACCTCGGCGAATACCTGCCGGGTAGCACGTCACACAGTACTCGTTTGGGTTGGGTGGTCCCATACAGAATCTCTCCATGCTGCCTAATGTTTTCCTAACGTCACACTCGTCACGTACTTCACTTTTATGTCATAATCATTTCTGAGAGGTAAGGAAATTGCATGACAACATGCAGAGCTGGTTGTGTCAAAATTAACACACATACTTTATGTGACTCAAAAGCCGAACGAGTTACTTTCCGACGTTGTTTCATATGTGTAAGTGCCAGTCAAAACTCGCGGTGTCGGCACTCTGCCGACCATTTCGCTAGTTAACACCGGTCTTGTTGTGTGTGTTTCAAGCTCAAGAGCATCTCCAAGCAAAAAATGGTCAACAGCAACATTCAGACGGTTTCGTAGTGCTCAATTGCTACATGAAAACGGTATGTTTCTTTTTCAGAACTGGAAAAACACGAGCGTGACAGCATTCGAACCTGTAATCTTCAGATCCGAAGTCCGACGCCTTATCCATTAGGCCACACGGTCACTGACGACCAACTATAACATGTATACGACTCATCTCGAAACGCTCACACCCCTGAGGATTTGTGTTTTCGTTCTACACAGCCGCTGCCGCTTGCTCTTTCCCACCCACTCGGTACATTCAACCTCTTACGAGACCGACCAAATATAGACTGAGAAACAAGACCACACACTTTGTGCATTCGGAATCGAAGGCAGTGCGTCCCTCGCCGGATTTGCAACGCTGGCCATTTGCTAGTTCTGCAGAAGCGACGACGACGACGACGACGACGACGACGACGACGACGACCGCGAGAGGCTCTGAGATACGTGAGAAATACATCTATAAAATGTAATTCAGACTGCCTCGTCCCACCGTATGCTGTACCGCTTTGGTAAATGCTTTATCTGCGCCATTCGCCTTAATCACATCTGAGAGTAATTCTTAAAAAAACGCCTGTCGCTAATTGTTCGTCATCACAGATACTGTTTGCTATACGGCCACGACGCACAACTGATTTCCAAAATTCATCTTTCTCCTGTTAGGATGGAACTTACGACTCCTGGTTTATTAGAACACTGCTCTACCGCTGAGCTAAAGAGGCGCGGCCTAGCGGTACTGTTGGGTACTTCGTCCTTACGGTCGTCTGCATCATCCGACTTCAGCTGACAACACTTCATATTACCGGCTAATATTTGCAGCTATGACGACCCATTACTGCTTAGCTACACATCTGACACGTAACCAATGTTCTCTCCAAACAACAACACTTGCATTTCAGAACATGTCTTTCACACATGTCTACAAAATCACCTTCACCTTCAAATACAGTTTTCTTGTGACTGACAGAGACATAGGCAAAGTTTAAAGTTGCTTTTTCCATTACATCTCGTTAATCAGATAAACGGTAATTTACATCTGCAGCGGAACAAAATTCCGTTCCTCCCAGCGTGTGGCTCGAACCCACGACCCTGGGATTAAGAGTCTGACGCTCTACCGACTGCGCTAGCCGGCTACCTCGGCGAATACCTGCCGGGTAGCACGTCACACAGTACTCGTTTGGGTTGGGTGGTCCCATACAGAATCTCTCCATGCTGCCTAATGTTTTCCTAACGTCACACTCGTCACGTACTTCACTTTTATGTCATAATCATTTCTGAGAGGTAAGGAAATTGCATGACAACATGCAGAGCTAGTTGCGTCAAAATTAACACACATACTTTATGTGACTCAAAAGCCGAACGAGTTACTTTCCGACGTTGTTTCAGATGTGTAAGTGCCAGTCAAAACTCGCCGTGTCGGCACTCTGCCGACCATTTCGCTAGTTAACACCGGTCTTGTTGTGTGTGTTTCAAGCTCAAGAGCATCTCCAACCAAAAAATGGTCAACAGCAACATTCAGACGGTTTCGTAGTGCTCAATTGCTACATTAAAACGGTACGTTTCTTTTTCAGAACTGGAAAAACACGAGCGTGACAGCATTCGAACCTGTAATCTTCAGATCCGAAGTCCGACGCCTTATCCATTAGGCCACACGGTCACTGACGACCAATTATAACATGTATACGACTCATCTCGAACGCTCACACCCCTGAGGATTTGTGTTTTCGTTCTACACAGCCGCTGCCGCTTGCTCTTTTCCACCCACTCGGTACATTCAACCTCTTACGAGACCGACCAAATATAGACTGAGAAACAAGACCACACACTTTGTGCATTCGGAATCGAAGGCAGGGCGTCCCTCGCCGGATTTGCTACGCTGGCCATTTGCTACTTCTGCAGAAGCGGCGGCGGCCGCGCCGACGACGACGACGACGACGACCGCGAGAGGCTCTGAGATATGTGAGAAATACATCTATAAAATGTAATTCAGACTGCCTCGTCCCACCGTATGCTGTACCGCTTTGGTAAATGCTTTATCTGCGCCATTCGCCTTAATCACATCTGAGAGTAATTCTTAAAAAAACGCCTGTCGCTAATTGTTCGTCATCACAGATACTGTTTGCTATACGGGCACGACGCACAACTGATTTCCAAAATTCATCTTTCTCCTGTTAGGATGGAACTTACGACTCCTGGTTTATTAGAAAACTGCTCTACCGCTGAGCTAAAGAGGCGCGGCATAGCGGTACTGTTGGGTACTTCGTCCTTACGGTCGTCTGCATCATCCGACTTCAGCTGACAACACTTCATATTACCGGCTAATATTTGCAGCTATGACGACCCATTACTGCTTAGCTACACATCTGACACGTAACCAATGTTCTCTCCAAACAACAACACTTGCATTTCAGAACATGTCTTTCACACATGTCTACAAAATCACCTTCACCTTCAAATACAGTTTTCTTGTGACTGACAGAGACATAGGCAAAGTTTAAAGTTGCTTTTTCCATTACATCTCGTTAATCAGAAAAACGGTAATTTACATCTGCAGCGGAACAAATTCCGTTCCTCCCAGCGTGTGGCTCGAACCCACGACCCTGGGATTAAGAGTCTGACGCTCTACCGACTGCGCTAGCCGACTACCTCGGCGAATAGCTGCCGGGTAGCACGTCACACAGTACTCGTTTGGGTTGGGTGGTCCCATACAGAATCTCTCCATGCTGCCTAATGTTTTCCTAACGTCACACTCGTCACGTACTTCACTTTTATGTCATAATCATTTCTGAGAGGTAAGGAAATTGCATGACAACATGCAGAGCTAGTTGTGTCAAAATTAACACACATACTTTATGTGACTCAAAAGCCGAACGAGTTACTTTCCGACGTTGTTTCATATGTGTAAGTGCCAGTCAAAACTCGCGGTGTCGGCACTCTGCCGACCATTTCGCTAGTTAACACCGGTCTTGTTGTGTGTGTTTCAAGCTCAAGAGCATCTCCAAGCAAAAAATGGTCAACAGCAACATTCAGACGGTTTCGTAGTGCTCAATTGCTACATTAAAACGGTATGTTTCTTTTTCAGAACTGGAAAAACACGAGCGTGACAGCATTCGAACCTGTAATCTTCAGATCCGAAGTCCGACGCCTTATCCATTAGGCCACACGGTCACTGACGACCAACTATAACATGTATACGACTCATCTCAAAACGCTCACACCCCTGAGGATTTGTGTTTTCGTTCTACACAGCCGCTGCCGCTTGCTCTTTCCCACCCACTCGGTACATTCAACCTCTTACGAGACCGACCAAATATAGACTGAGAAACAAGACCACACACTTTGTGCATTCGGAATCGAAGGCAGGGCGTCCCTCGCCGGATTTGCTACGCTGGCCATTTGCTACTTCTGCAGAAGCGGCGGCGGCCGCGCCGACGACGACGACGACCGCGAGAGGCTCTGAGATATGTGAGAAATACCTGTGTAAAACGTAATTCAGACTGCCTCGTCCCACCGTATGCTGTACCGCTTTGGTAAATGCTTTATCTGCGCCATTCGCCTTAATCACATCTGAGAGTAATTCTTAAAAAAACGCCTGTCGCTAATTGTTCGTCATCACAGATACTGTTTGCTATACGGCCACGACGCACAACTGATTTCCAAAATTCATCTTTCTCCTGTTAGGATGGAACTTACGACTCCTGGTTTATTAGAACACTGCTCTACCGCTGAGCTAAAGAGGCGCGGCCTAGCGGTACTCTTGGGTACTTCGTCCTTACGGTCGTCTGCATCATCCGACTTCAGCTGACAACACTTCATATTACCGGCTAATATTTGCAGCTATGACGACCCATTACTGCTTAGCTACACATCTGACACGTAACCAATGTTCTCTCCAAACAACAACACTTGCATTTCTGAACATGTCTTTCACACATGTCTACAAAATCACCTTCACCTTCAAATACAGTTTTCTTGTGACTGACAGAGACATAGGCAAAGTTTAAAGTTGCTTTTTCCATTACATCTAGTTAATCAGAAAAACGGTAATTTACATCTGCAGCGGAACAAAATTCCGTTCCTCCCAGCGTGTGGCTCGAACCCACGACCCTGGGATTAAGAGTCTGACGCTCTAACGACTGCGCTAGCCGGCTACCTCGGCGAATACCTGCCGGGTAGCACGTCACACAGTACTCGTTTGGGTTGGGTGGTCCCATACAGAATCTCTCCATGCTGCCTAATGTTTTCCTATCGTCACACTCGTCACGTACTTCACTTTTATGTCATAATCATTTCTGAGAGGTAAGGAAATTGCATGACAACATGCAGAGCTAGTTGCGTCAAAATTAACACACATACTTTATGTGACTCAAAAGCCGAACGAGTTACTTTCCGACGTTGTTTCAGATGTGTAAGTGCCAGTCAAAACTCGCGGTGTCGGCACTCTGCCGACCATTTCGCTAGTTAACACCGGTCTTGTTGTGTGTGTTTCAAGCTCAAGAGCATCTCCAAGCAAAAAAATGGTCAACAGCAACATTCAGACGGTTTCGTAGTGCTCAATTGCTACATTAAAACGGTATGTTTCTTTTTCAGAACTGGAAAAACACGAGCGTGACAGCATTCGAACCTGTAATCTTCAGATCCGAAGTCCGACGCCTTATCCATTAGGCCACACGGTCACTGACGACCAACTATAACATGTATACGACTCATCTCGAAACGCTCACACCCCTGAGGATTTGTGTTTTCGTTCTACACAGCCGCTGCCGCTTGCTCTTTCCCACCCACTCGGTACATTCAACCTCTTACGAGACCGACCAAATATAGACTGAGAAACAAGACCACACACTTTGTGCATTCGGAATCGAAGGCAGGGCGTCCCTCGCCGGATTTGCTACGCTGGAAATTTGCTACTTCTGCAGAAGCGGCGCCGCCGATGACGACGACGACGACGACGACGACGACGACGACCGCGAGAGGCTCTGAGATATGTGAGAAATACATCTATAAAATGTAATTCAGACTGCCTCGTCCCACCGTATGCTGTACCGCTTTGGTAAATGCTTTATCTGCGCCATTCGCCTTAATCACATCTGAGAGTAATTCTTAAAAAAACGCCTGTCGCTAATTGTTCGTCATCACAGATACTGTTTGCTATACGGCCACGACGCACAACTGATTTCCAAAATTCATCTTTCTCCTGTTAGAATGGAACTTACGACTCATGGTTTATTAGAGCACTGCTCTAACGCTGAGCTAAAGAGGCGCGGCATAGCGGTACTCTTGGGTACTTCGTCCTTACGGTCGTCTGCATCATCCGACTTCAGCTGACAACACTTCATATTACCGGCTAATATTTGCAGCTATGACGAAACATTACTGCTTAGCTACACATCTGACACGTAACCAATGTTCTCTCCAAACAACAACACTTGCATTTCTGAACATATCTTTCACACATGTCTACAAAATCACCTTCACCTTCAAATACAGTTTTCTTGTGACTGACAGAGACATAGGCAAAGTTTAAAGTTGCTTTTTCCATTACATCTCGGTAATCAGAAAAACGGTAATTTACATCTGCAGCGGAACAAAATTCCGTTCCTCCCAGCGTGTGGCTCGAACCCACGACCCTGGGATTAAGAGTCTGACGCTCTACCGACAGCGCTAGCCGGCTACCTCGGCGAATACATGCCGGGTAGCATGACACATAGTACTCGTTTGGGTTGGGTGGTCCCATACAGAATCTCTCCATGCTGCCTAATGTTTTAATAACGTCACACTCGTCACGTACTTCACTTTTATGTCATAATCATTTCTGAGAGGTAAGGAAATTGCATGACAACATGCAGAGCTAGTTGCGTCAAAATTAACACACATACTTTATGTGACTCAAAAGCCGAACGAGTTACTTTCCGACGTTGTTTCAGATGTGTAAGTGCCAGTCAAAACTCGCGGTGTCGGCACTCTGCCGACCATTTCGCTAGTTAACACCGGTCTTGTTGTGTGTGTTTCAAGCTCAAGAGCATCTCCAAGCAAAAAATGGTCAACAGCAACATTCAGACGGTTTCGTAGTGCTCAATTGCTACATTAAAACGGTATGTTTCTTTTTCAGAACTGGAAAAACACGAGCATGACAGCATTAGAACCTGTAATCTTCAGATCCGAAGTCCGACGCCTTATCCATTAGGCCACACGGTCACTGACGACCAATTATAACATGTATACGACTCATCTCGAAACGCTCACACCCCTGAGGATTTGTGTTTTCGTTCTACACAGCCGCTGCCGCTTGCTCTTTCCCACCCACTCGGTACATTCAACCTCTTACGAGACCGACCAAATATAGACTGAGAAACAAGACCACACACTTTGTGCATTCGGAATCGAAGGCAGGGCGTCCCTCGCCGGATTTGCTACGCTGGAAATTTGCTACTTCTGCAGAAGCGGCGCCGACGACGACGACGACGACGACGACGACCGCGAGAGGCTCTGAGATATGTGAGAAATACATCTATAAAATGTAATTCAGACTGCCTCGTCCCACCGTATGCTGTACCGCTTTGGTAAATGCTTTATCTGCGCCATTCGCCTTAATCACATCTGAGAGTAATTCTTAAAAAAACGCCTGTCGCTAATTGTTCGTCATCACAGATACTGTTTGCTATACGGCCACGACGCACAACTGATTTCCAAAATTCATCTTTCTCCTGTTAGAATGGAACTTACGACTCCTGGTTTATTAGAGCACTGCTCTAACGCTGAGCTAAAGAGGCGCGGCCTAGCGGTACTCTTGGGTACTTCGTCCTTACGGTCGTCTGCATCATCCGACTTCAGCTGACAACACTTCATATTACCGGCTAATATTTGCAGCTATGACGACCCATTACTGCTTAGCTACACATCTGACACGTAACCAATGTTCTCTCCAAACAACAACACTTGCATTTCAGAACATGTCTTTCACACATGTCTACAAAATCACCTTCACCTTCAAATACAGTTTCCTTGCGACTGACAGAGACGTAGGCAAAGTTTAAAGTTGCTATTTCCATTAAATCTCGTTAATCAGAAAAACGGTAATTTACACCTGCAGCGGAACAAAATTCCGTTAAGCCCAGGGTCTGGCTCGAACCCACGACCCTGGGATTAAGAGTCTGACGCTGTACCGACTGAGCTAGCCGGCTACCTCGGTGAATAGCTGCCGGGTAGCACGTAACACAGTACTCGTTTGCGTTGGGTGGTCCCATACAGAAACTCTCCATGATGCCTAATGTTTTCCTAACGTCACACTCGTCACGTACTTCACTTTTATGTCATAATCATTTCTGAGAGGTACAGAAATTGCATGACAACATGCAGAGCTAGTGGCGTCAAAATTAACACACATACTTTATGTGACTCAAAAGCCGAACGAGTTACTTTCCGACGTTGTTTTAGATGTGCAAGTGATAGTCAAAACTCGCTGTGTCGGCACTCTGCCGACCATTTCGCTAGTTAACACCGGTCTTGTTGTGTGTGTTTCAAGCTCAAGAGCATCTCCAAGCAAAAAATGGTCAACAGCAACATTCGGACGGTTTCGTACTGCTCAATTGCTACATTAAAACGTAATGTTTCTTTTTCAGAACTGGAAAAACACAAGCGTGACAGCATTCGAACCCGTAATCTTCAGATCCGAAGTCCGACGCCTTATCCATTAGGCCACACGGTCACTGACGACCAACATTTACATGTATACGACTCATCTCAAAACGCTCACACCCCTGAGGATTTGTGTTTTCGTTCTACACAGCCGCTGCCGCTTGCTCTTTCCCACCCACTCGGTACATTCAACCTCTTACGAGACCGACCAAATATAGACTGAGAAACAAGACCACACACTTTGTGCATTCGGAATCGAAGGCAGGGCGTCCCTCGCCGGATTTGCTACGCTGGCCATTTGCTACTTCTGCAGAAGCGGCGGCGGCCGCGCCGACGACGACGACGACCGCGAGAGGCTCTGAGATATGTGAGAAATACCTGTGTAAAACGTAATTCAGACTGCCTCGTCCCACCGTATGCTGTACCGCTTTGGTAAATGCTTTATCTGCGCCATTCGCCTTAATCACATCTGAGAGTAATTCTTAAAAAAACGCCTGTCGCTAATTGTTCGTCATCACAGATACTGTTTGCTATACGGCCACGACGCACAACTGATTTCCAAAATTCATCTTTCTCCTGTTAGGATGGAACTTACGACTCCTGGTTTATTAGAACACTGCTCTACCGCTGAGCTAAAGAGGCGCGGCCTAGCGGTACTCTTGGGTACTTCGTCCTTACGGTCGTCTGCATCATCCGACTTCAGCTGACAACACTTCATATTACCGGCTAATATTTGCAGCTATGACGACCCATTACTGCTTAGCTACACATCTGACACGTAACCAATGTTCTCTCCAAACAACAACACTTGCATTTCTGAACATGTCTTTCACACATGTCTACAAAATCACCTTCACCTTCAAATACAGTTTTCTTGTGACTGACAGAGACATAGGCAAAGTTTAAAGTTGCTTTTTCCATTACATCTAGTTAATCAGAAAAACGGTAATTTACATCTGCAGCGGAACAAAATTCCGTTCCTCCCAGCGTGTGGCTCGAACCCACGACCCTGGGATTAAGAGTCTGACGCTCTAACGACTGCGCTAGCCGGCTACCTCGGCGAATACCTGCCGGGTAGCACGTCACACAGTACTCGTTTGGGTTGGGTGGTCCCATACAGAATCTCTCCATGCTGCCTAATGTTTTCCTATCGTCACACTCGTCACGTACTTCACTTTTATGTCATAATCATTTCTGAGAGGTAAGGAAATTGCATGACAACATGCAGAGCTAGTTGCGTCAAAATTAACACACATACTTTATGTGACTCAAAAGCCGAACGAGTTACTTTCCGACGTTGTTTCAGATGTGTAAGTGCCAGTCAAAACTCGCGGTGTCGGCACTCTGCCGACCATTTCGCTAGTTAACACCGGTCTTGTTGTGTGTGTTTCAAGCTCAAGAGCATCTCCAAGCAAAAAAATGGTCAACAGCAACATTCAGACGGTTTCGTAGTGCTCAATTGCTACATTAAAACGGTATGTTTCTTTTTCAGAACTGGAAAAACACGAGCGTGACAGCATTCGAACCTGTAATCTTCAGATCCGAAGTCCGACGCCTTATCCATTAGGCCACACGGTCACTGACGACCAACTATAACATGTATACGACTCATCTCGAAACGCTCACACCCCTGAGGATTTGTGTTTTCGTTCTACACAGCCGCTGCCGCTTGCTCTTTCCCACCCACTCGGTACATTCAACCTCTTACGAGACCGACCAAATATAGACTGAGAAACAAGACCACACACTTTGTGCATTCGGAATCGAAGGCAGGGCGTCCCTCGCCGGATTTGCTACGCTGGAAATTTGCTACTTCTGCAGAAGCGGCGCCGCCGATGACGACGACGACGACGACGACGACGACGACGACCGCGAGAGGCTCTGAGATATGTGAGAAATACATCTATAAAATGTAATTCAGACTGCCTCGTCCCACCGTATGCTGTACCGCTTTGGTAAATGCTTTATCTGCGCCATTCGCCTTAATCACATCTGAGAGTAATTCTTAAAAAAACGCCTGTCGCTAATTGTTCGTCATCACAGATACTGTTTGCTATACGGCCACGACGCACAACTGATTTCCAAAATTCATCTTTCTCCTGTTAGAATGGAACTTACGACTCATGGTTTATTAGAGCACTGCTCTAACGCTGAGCTAAAGAGGCGCGGCATAGCGGTACTCTTGCGTACTTCGTCCTTACGGTCGTCTGCATCATCCGACTTCAGCTGACAACACTTCATATTACCGGCTAATATTTGCAGCTATGACGAAACATTACTGCTTAGCTACACATCTGACACGTAACCAATGTTCTCTCCAAACAACAACACTTGCATTTCTGAACATATCTTTCACACATGTCTACAAAATCACCTTCACCTTCAAATACAGTTTTCTTGTGACTGACAGAGACATAGGCAAAGTTTAAAGTTGCTTTTTCCATTACATCTCGGTAATCAGAAAAACGGTAATTTACATCTGCAGCGGAACAAAATTCCGTTCCTCCCAGCGTGTGGCTCGAACCCACGACCCTGGGATTAAGAGTCTGACGCTCTACCGACAGCGCTAGCCGGCTACCTCGGCGAATACATGCCGGGTAGCATGACACATAGTACTCGTTTGGGTTGGGTGGTCCCATACAGAATCTCTCCATGCTGCCTAATGTTTTAATAACGTCACACTCGTCACGTACTTCACTTTTATGTCATAATCATTTCTGAGAGGTAAGGAAATTGCATGACAACATGCAGAGCTAGTTGCGTCAAAATTAACACACATACTTTATGTGACTCAAAAGCCGAACGAGTTACTTTCCGACGTTGTTTCAGATGTGTAAGTGCCAGTCAAAACTCGCGGTGTCGGCACTCTGCCGACCATTTCGCTAGTTAACACCGGTCTTGTTGTGTGTGTTTCAAGCTCAAGAGCATCTCCAAGCAAAAAATGGTCAACAGCAACATTCAGACGGTTTCGTAGTGCTCAATTGCTACATTAAAACGGTATGTTTCTTTTTCAGAACTGGAAAAACACGAGCATGACAGCATTAGAACCTGTAATCTTCAGATCCGAAGTCCGACGCCTTATCCATTAGGCCACACGGTCACTGACGACCAATTATAACATGTATACGACTCATCTCGAAACGCTCACACCCCTGAGGATTTGTGTTTTCGTTCTACACAGCCGCTGCCGCTTGCTCTTTCCCACCCACTCGGTACATTCAACCTCTTACGAGACCGACCAAATATAGACTGAGAAACAAGACCACACACTTTGTGCATTCGGAATCGAAGGCAGGGCGTCCCTCGCCGGATTTGCTACGCTGGAAATTTGCTACTTCTGCAGAAGCGGCGCCGACGACGACGACGACGACGACGACGACCGCGAGAGGCTCTGAGATATGTGAGAAATACATCTATAAAATGTAATTCAGACTGCCTCGTCCCACCGTATGCTGTACCGCTTTGGTAAATGCTTTATCTGCGCCATTCGCCTTAATCACATCTGAGAGTAATTCTTAAAAAAACGCCTGTCGCTAATTGTTCGTCATCACAGATACTGTTTGCTATACGGCCACGACGCACAACTGATTTCCAAAATTCATCTTTCTCCTGTTAGAATGGAACTTACGACTCCTGGTTTATTAGAGCACTGCTCTAACGCTGAGCTAAAGAGGCGCGGCCTAGCGGTACTCTTGGGTACTTCGTCCTTACGGTCGTCTGCATCATCCGACTTCAGCTGACAACACTTCATATTACCGGCTAATATTTGCAGCTATGACGACCCATTACTGCTTAGCTACACATCTGACACGTAACCAATGTTCTCTCCAAACAACAACACTTGCATTTCAGAACATGTCTTTCACACATGTCTACAAAATCACCTTCACCTTCAAATACAGTTTCCTTGCGACTGACAGAGACGTAGGCAAAGTTTAAAGTTGCTATTTCCATTAAATCTCGTTAATCAGAAAAACGGTAATTTACACCTGCAGCGGAACAAAATTCCGTTCCGCCCAGCGTCTGGCTCGAACCCACGACCCTGGGATTAACAGTCTGACGCTCTACCGACTGAGGTAGCCGGCTACCTCGGTGAATACCTGCCGGGTAGCACGTCACACAGTACTCGTTTGGGGTGGGTGGTCCCATACAGAATCTCTCCATGATGCCTAATGTTTTCCTAACGTCACACTCGTCACGTACTTCACTTTTATGTCATAATCATTTCTGAGAGGTAAAGAAATTGCATGACAACATGCAGAGCTAGTGGCGTCAAAATTAACACACATACTTTATATGACTCAAAAGCCGAACGAGTTACTTTCCGACGTTGTTTTAGATGTGCAAGTGCCAGTCAAAACTCGCTGTGTCGGCACTCTGCCGACCATTTCGCTAGTTAACACCGGTCTTGTTGTGTGTGTTTCAAGCTCAAGAGCATCTCCAAGCAAAAAATGGTCAACAGCAACATTCAGACGGTTTCGTACTGCTCAATTGCTACATTAAAACGTTATGTTTCTTTTTCATAACTGGAAAAACACAAGCGTGACAGCATTCCAACCTGTAATCTTCAGATCCGAAGTCCGACGCCTTATCCATTAGGCCACACGGTCACTGACGACCAACATTTACATGTATACGACTCATCTCGAAACGCCCACACCCCTGAGGATTTGTGTTTTCGTTCTACACAGCCGCTGCCCCTTGCTCTTTCCCACCCATTCGTTACATTCAACCTCTGACGTGACCGACCAAATATAGACTGAGAAACAAGACCACACACTTTGTGCATTCGGAATCGAAGGCAGGGCGTCCCTCGCCGCATTTGCTACGATTGCCATTTGCTACTTCTGCAGAAGCGGCGGCGGCGGCGGCGGCGACGACGACGACGACGACGACGAAGACGACGACGACGAATATCGCGAGAGGCTCTGAGATATGTGAGAAATACATCTATAAAATGTAATTCAGACTGCCTCGTCCCACCTTATGCTGTACCGCTTTGGCAAATGCTTTATCTGCGCCATTTGCCTTAATCGCATCTGAGAGTAATTCTTAAAAAAACGCCTGTCGCTAATTGTTCGTCATCACAGGTACTGTTTGCTATACGGCCACGACGCGCAACTAATTTCCAAAATTAATCTTTCTCCTGTGAGAATGGAACTTACGACCCCTGGTTTATTAGACCACTGCTCTACCACTGAGCTAAAGAGGGGCGGCCTAGCGGTACTCTTGGGTACTTCGTCCTTACGGTCGTCTGCATCATCAGACTTTAGCTGACAACACTTCATATTACCGGCTAATATTTGCAGCTATGGGGACAAATTACTGCTTGGCTACACATCTGACACGTAACCGATGTGCTGTCCAAACAACAACACTTGCATTTCAGAACATGTCTTTCACACATGTCTACAAAATCACCTTCACCTTCAAATACAGTTTCCTTGCGACTGACAGAGACGTAGGCAAAGTTTAAAGTTGCTATTTCCATTAAATCTCGTTAATCAGAAAAACGGTAATTTACACCTGCAGCGGAACAAAATTCCGTTCCGCCCAGCGTCTGGCTCGAACCCACGACCCTGGGATTAAGAGTCTGACGCTGTACCGACTGAGCTAGCCGGCTACCTCGGTGAATACCTGCCGGGTAGCACGTCACACAGTACTCGTCTGCGTTGGGTGGTCCCATACAGAAACTCTCCATGATGCCTAATGTTTTCCTAACGTCACACTCGTCACGTACTTCACTTTTATGTCATAATCATTTCTGAGAGGTACAGAAATTGCATGACAACATGCAGAGCTAGTGGCGTCAAAATTAACACACATACTTTATGTGACTCAAAAGCCGAACGAGTTACTTTCCGACGTTGTTTTAGATGTGCAAGTGATAGTCAAAACTCGCTGTGTCGGCACTCTGCCGACCATTTCGCTAGTTAACACCGGTCTTGTTGTGTGTGTTTCAAGCTCAAGAGCATCTCCAAGCAAAAAATGGTCAACAGCAACATTCAGACGGTTTCGTACTGCTCAATTGCTACATTAAAACGTTATGTTTCTTTTTCAGAACTGGAAAAACACAAGCGTGACAGCATTCGAACCTGTAATTTTCAGATCCGAAGCCCGACGCCTTATCCATTAGGCCACACGGTCACTGACGACCAACATTTACATGTATACGACTCATCTCGAAACGCTCACACCCCTGAGGATTTGTGTTTTCGTTCTACACAGCCGCTGCCCCTTGCTCTCTCCCACCCATTCGTTACATTCAACCTCTGACGTGACCGACCAAATATAGAGTGAGAAACAAGACCACACACTTTGTGCATTCGGAATCGAAGGCAGGGCGTCCCTCGCCGCATTTGCTACGATTGCCATTTGCTACTTCTGCAGAAGCGGCGGCGGCGGCGACGACGACGACGACGACGACGACGACAAATATCGCGAGAGGCTCTGAGATATGTGAGAAATACATCTATAAAATGTAATTCAGACTGCCTCGTCCCACCTTATGCTGTACCGCTTTGGCAAATGCTTTATCTGCGCCATTTGCCTTAATCGCATCTGAGAGTAATTCTTAAAAAAACGCCTGTCGCTAATTGTTCGTCATCACAGGTACTGTTTGCTATACGGCCACGACGCGCAACTAATTTCCAAAATTAATCTTTCTCCTGTGAGAATGGAACTTACGACCCCTGGTTTATTAGACCACTGCTCTACCACTGAGCTAAAGAGGGGCAGCCTAGCGGTACTCTTGGGTACTTCGTCCTTACGGTCGTCTGCATCATCAGACTTTAGCTGACAACACTTCATATTACCGGCTAATATTTGCAGCTATGGGGACAAATTACTGCTTGGCTACACATCTGACACGTAACCGATGTGCTGTCCAAACAACAACACTTGCATTTCAGAACATGTCTTTCACACATGTCTACAAAATCACCTTCACCTTCAAATACAGTTTCCTTGCGACTGACAGAGACGTAGGCAAAGTTTAAAGTTGCTATTTCCATTAAATCTCGTTAATCAGAAAAACGGTAATTTACACCTGCAGCGGAACAAAATTCCGTTCCGCCCAGCGTCTGGCTCGAACCCACAACCCTGGGATTATGAGTCTGACGCTGTACCGACTGAGCTAGCCGGCTACCTCGGTGAATACCTGCCGGGTAGCACGTCACACAGTACTCGTCTGCGTTGGGTGGTCCCATACAGAAACTCTCCATGATGCCTAATGTTTTCCTAACGTCACACTCGTCACGTACTTCACTTTTATGTCATAATCATTTCTGAGAGGTACAGAAATTGCATGACAACATGCAGAGCTAGTGGCGTCAAAATTAACACACATACTTTATGTGACTCAAAAGCCGAACGAGTTACTTTCCGACGTTGTTTTAGATGTGCAAGTGCCAGTCAAAACTCGCTGTGTCGGCACTCTGCCGACCATTTCGCTAGTTAACACCGGTCTTGTTGTGTGTGTTTCAAGCTCAAGAGCATCTCCAAGCAAAAAATGGTCAACAGCAACATTCAGACGGTTTCGTACTGCTCAATTGCTACATTAAAACGTTATGTTTCTTTTTCATAACTGGAAAAACACAAGCGTGACAGCATTCGAACCTGTAATCTTCAGATCCGAAGTCCGACGCCTTATCCATTTTTTTTTTTATTTTTTTTTTGGGCCTCCCATCACCCCTTTTAGCCCATCCTTGCGCTCTCCATAATTCGCCTTCATCGGCGTCGGCTTCTCACGCCATGTACATTACCATAAACTGATGAGACGAAGTTAATCCCTTTATCGTGGAGTAACTAATGTACCCCTTCTTTGGGCTTATTGATAATGTGAAAAAAGAATGAAGTCTTCAGTAGGTAGAAACAGAAGTTATGTTCAGTTTGTTTCCTTCTTCATCGCTGTTTTTTGTTGTCACACTTAAAGCAAATAGTCTTCCTTGACAAAGAAACGTCAGAGGGCATTTCGAAACTGCCTCTTCTCTCTGAAAATGCTTAAAAAAACAAACCATATTCGGTGAGAAGCAACTATTTATAATGGCTTCTTGAAAAATAATTAAATAAACGTTGAACTCAAAGAACGGCAATTCCGGTAAAAACTATTTTTTTTTCTTTTTTTTTTTTTTTCACGATTGTTAAGTAAGTTAGTAGTGGTGAACACTCTCTTACGTTTGTCTTCTGTGTCCGCAGATATTTCTTGTTAATTCTTTTACATCAAGGTCTTGATTAAAAAATTTGCGTATGTTTCTTTATATTTACTAGTCTTCAGTAACATGTGATGCTCAGTTAGCAGAGAGATCCAAAAATCCTCTTGGCTTTTCTCTTCCTTCGTGAAGAGGTAATGGACCGTTGCCGCTTTCAGCCAATTGACTGCGTTGCGTTTCGTGTTAGGAAAGGGTACATCATCCGGCGTCAAAAAGTCCGCAGGCGTTATAGCGTTAGGTGACGTTCGAAGGATGAGTGCCAGCTTTCGTCGGACATTCAGCCAGATATCTTTAACCTTGTCGCACACGAAACGATGTTCTTCGTTATCAATTAAACTACACGTTGCACACAAAGGCGAATCCGCTAAGTGGATCGAATGAAGTTTCGAGTTTGTTGCAACTTTCCTATTTACAACAAAGTACCATGTTGCTTTCAGATGAGTAGCTAAGTTACGGTTATGAATATTTGCCCATATCACTTTCCAGTTAGAACATGGATAGTTTTGTTCTATTTTGTTGTTCTTCTTTTCTCCCATCAATTTGCCATATATTTCTTTTACGTTTGTCATGTCTTTTTCCGGAATTCTTGAACGTAGGTAGCTATATTCTATTAAAAACCATCGTAAATGGTAAAGTCCGCTCGGTATGTGCTGCACATTAATGGGTGGAGAGAGGTCATCTGGAGCTATTTCAGATAGCAAGTGCGCGGCGATACAGCTGCCGGATTGTCTCCATTGTTGAAATGTATTGGAGATGTACAGAGCCTGCGACTTTTTAGTAACATTCGTTAAGTTTAAGCCGCCATTATTAGTGGCGAGCGTCAGAGTGTCATACTGGATTTTAAATATGTGGCCACGGCTCACAAAATAGCCTATTGCTGACATAATTTGTTTGGCGATGCCGGCGGGTATTGGCAGTATCTGGGCGACATAATTGACTTTGGAAGTAATAGAGACGTTCGCTAAAGACACTCTCTGAATTTCATTTAATTGTCGAATACTATGTGTCCGTACACTAGCTCGTATGGTAGTTAGTACTTGTCTATAGTTGGCCGCAATAGTTTGACGTATATTTTTTCGGAAAGCAATGCCGAGACACTTCAAGGCTGTTAGCTCACGTAACTGACCGTGTGTGCGCATGCCAATGCCACATCCGATATTGAATATGCCGGACTTGGTTTTGTTTAACCTCGCGGCTGACGCTCGTTCGTATTTTTCTATTATGTGCATTGCCGTCTCGACTTCCGCTACATTCATAACGAGAAACCCAACATCGTCCGCATAAGCTTTACATATTATTTTGTTTCCTCGTATTTGCAATCCTTGTAACCGCTGAGTCAAGGTAGCGAGCAAAGGTTCGATGGCCATGGCAAAAAGTGCCATGGACAACGGACAACCTTGCCTGACGGAACATGCGATCTCGACTGGCCGGCTAGGCTGTCCATTTATGATGATTCTGGAGGAGTTATTCGTTACCAAACGTCGTATGAGGTCGACGAATCTCGGCGGAAAACCCATTGCGCCCATCGTTTTCAGGAGGTAGGAGTGGCTGATCCTGTCGAAGGCTTTATCGAAATCTAACGACACGATGGCACATTTTAGTCGACATACTTCTGCTATTGAAATTATGTCGCGGTAGTCGGACAGCGTCTGCTGAATTTTCCTATCTTTGCCCACGCTAGACTGATATGGGCCGGTGACGCTGGCCATTACATTTTTAAGTCTGTGGGCTAAGAGCCGCGAAAAAATTTTATAGTCACTGTTCAACAGAGTGATTGGTCTCAAATTTCCAATTTTCTTGCCAGCCGATTTTTTTGCGATTAACACTATCATACCTTCACGAAAATCTTTCGGTATCTCCTTATTGAGGTTCAGAAGTTCATTACAGATGCATGTAATTCTATGTTTTATATGTTCCCAGAAGACTTGATAAAATTCTGCTGGTATGCCGTCAGCTCCAGGGGATTTATTTTTTGCACTTTGATAGACAGCATAGTGTACATCGTCTTCGGTCGCCTCCGCTATTAGAGCTTCCGCGTACGCGTTACCAACGCGTCCTTGCAGGTGGGTCAGTAAATCGTCCTGTGCTTTTTCGTCTACCTCTTTATGTGAAAACAAGTTGTCGAAATGGGTTAGTATTTCTGCTTTTATGTCGTTGTGCATTGTCAAGGTGATTCCATTATCAGTTTTAAGCTCCGTCAGTATTTTGCGGAATCCTCGTTTAGTTTCACGAATCACATGATATATCGAAGTGGCTTCTTTTTGCGCCACAGTCTCTGCTCTTGACCTTATTTGGTATCCTTCAAGCTGTTGTCGTCTTAATGTCAGTATTTTTGCCTGGAATTTTTTAATTCTCCCATGGTTCCCAATAGCTGTAGCACCTTGCAGGTAGAGTTCTCGGAGACAATGAAAGTAAAATTCTATCGTTCTTTTCCGCCAAAAGCTCTTCTCCCGGGAGTAGTTGATGAAACATCTCCGGATCTGAGGTTTGGCGCATTTGAGCCACCAATCCAAGGTCGAGTGGTAAGAGCTGAGTTTGGTCTCGCAGGCTCTCCAAGTGGTGAGAAAGGCTTCTCGACAGGCAGGATCTTTTAAGTGTGAAACATTAAGTTTCCATGGCCCTTTATATCGACAGGTTCCTTGTCGTTCCAAATTTAATGTGCATATATATGCAGCGTGGTCCGAAAAAACGGTTGGCCAAACTTCAGACTGCAGGATGCGGTGTTTCAGATTGGGCGAGACATATATTCGATCCAACCGGCTCGCTGAATGATTAGTGAGGTGGGTAAAGCCGGGTGCCGCGCCGTGCTTTTGCTCCCACGAATCAGTTAAACGGAGGTCGGTGACGATACGTTCCAGGTCCGGCGATTTGTTGTAGTTCGGAGTTTGGTCTTTGGCATGTATGACACTGTTAAAGTCGCCTCCAAGGATGGTATGGGTGCAGTGTACACCAAACAAAGGAACAATTCCCTCCTTAAAAAACTGTGCTCGTTGGCACCGATTGGTAGAACCAGATGGGGCATAGACATTAATAATCCTGGTGTTATAAAGCGTGCCGGCAATGCCTCTGCCGTTAGGCAGTTTTGTTACGTCTGTAATGACGACGCCCTCTTTGAAAAGAAATGCGGTACCCAAATCACATCCAATTCCAGGATTGACTATAGCATTATACCCCTGTATGAAGTCAAGTTCGATGTTCGTTACTTCTTGTAAAAACAAAATGTCCACATCAGCTGCATACAGGAAATCTTTTAAATTTTGTAAATTAAATGGGCTACAAATTTTATTGATGTTCAGCGTAGCGATCTTATAGGCCTGCAACGGAACTACGTTAGCCAAGACGGGAGTGTAATTAGGAAAAACTCTGGCAACATATCATTTCGAAAAAACATTAAGAAATCTGACCCGAGAGACATGTGGACACAAGTCAGTAAAACCGTTCAGACTAGAAATATTCATGACTTGGGAAGGGATCAGTCGGCTTCTCCGTGTCTGGGACAGTATCCGTCGCGGCGATGACATTCAAGACGACGTCATCGCGTGGTGTGGCCATCGTGGTGACTGTAACGGTTCCTGTGGTGTCCATAATTTCGTCCTCCTTTGTAGTGTCGTCGACATCGTCTGCCCACGGATTCGACAGCCCTGTCATCGGTTCGTCATTAAGTGGTGCACTATATTCAGGTGTTTGCTGGTGATTTTTATCTTCGGTTCGGGTAATTGCTACGTCATCGGAGGGCAAACTGGCAGAACCGGAGGTACTATCCAAGGACACAGGGTCTTCGTTAGATGACTGCTGATTGCACTGCAAGTTCTCAGATGCAGATTGACGTATTTTGCCCCCTATTTGCTTCGCCTGTTCACGCAGTTGTGGTGCAGTCTGCTCTGCACCTTGACGCGCGATCCTCCGTTTTTTAGATTTCTTGGGAGATGCGTCTCGTGGTGGACTTTGGACGGTACCTGAAGAAGCCTCAGGTTGCAAAGTAGCACTACTCGAAGTGACTGACGCCAGGTCTGATTTCATTGCACTTGACGGGCTGTGGTCAGTGCCTAAGGCAGCTGCAGGATTCGGAAGAGCACCACTAGAAACGGCTGGTTGCGAGTCCGTTTTCTGTGCACCTGATACGCTTTTGATACCTCCTAAAGAAGCTCCAGGATGCAGAGGAGCACTACCCGAAGCGACTGAGGTCGCGTCCGTATCCATTGCCTCATTGGGCGATTCCACGGCGACAAGGGCAGGAGCAGATATGTCTTCGCAGGAGGGTTGAGTGTCTACAGATGCTACACCAGAGTCGGTCGGTTGGTCGGTCGCTTGTGGGTCGGTATTCGTAGTAACTTCGGGGGGCGCAGTGGCACTTGCAAAACCGCGCGCTACGGCGACATATGTCACGGGCAGCGTTGACATAGCAGGGGGCCTGACGGCATCGCCAGCAGGCAGTTGCGCCACTCGCCTTTGAACACATTCTGCACGAACGTGGCCTGGTAAATTGCAGACAGCACACGTTTTCGGTTGGTCATCATACATCACAACAGCTCTATATCCGCAGACGTTTATAAACGACGGAATGTGCTTCTGCAATTCGACTTTTAATTGGCGCACACCATTCAAAACAGGGAATTTGTGTGCAGCAGACCACCGTTCGGCAATATTACTCAAAACTTTCCCGTATGGAGCAATAACAGCATTTATCTGGTCACTTGTAATTTCAAAGGGAAGTTCAAAGACTCGCACGGTCCGAATACCTAGACCAGCATGGGCAACGGTAACCTCCCCAACATTTCCGTCAGCATGTTTAAATTTCAGAATGCCACCACAAGATCGAACTATCCTTTCACACAATTCTGGACTGGCGAGTTTCACGAAAACCACACTGTTCATAATCGAGAAATGTATGCCGATAATATCATCAAGTCCTATTTTAACATCATCCTCTAACCACTGTTCAACATCAAATGACCTCGGTCGGACAAAGTTGCGATCAAACGTGAATTTCAAAGTATCTTTTCGTTGCGGTTGCGACATCTCTTAATTCTTTTTCATGTCTACACAAATACTATAGACAGCGACGCGTTGCAGCAAGAGCAGAGACTTACCACGCGGAGCTAACGCAGCACAGCACACAGCACGGCACGTCCGACCTCCAGCGCAGCCGCTGGCTGACTGTCCATTAGGCCACACGGTCACTGACGACCAACATTTACATGTATACGACTCATCTCGAAACGCCCACACCCCTGAGGATTTGTGTTTTCGTTCTACACAGCCGCTGCCCCTTGCTCTTTCCCACCCATTCGTTACATTCAACCTCTGACGTGACCGACCAAATATAGACTGAGAAACAAGACCACACACTTTGTGCATTCGGAATCGAAGGCAGGGCGTCCCTCGCCGCATTTGCTACGATTGCCATTTGCTACTTCTGCAGAAGCGGCGGCGGCGGCGGCGGCGGCGGCGACGACGACGACGACGACGAAGACGACGACGACGAATATCGCGAGAGGCTCTGAGATATGTGAGAAATACATCTATAAAATGTAATTCAGACTGCCTCGTCCCACCTTATGCTGTACCGCTTTGGCAAATGCTTTATCTGCGCCATTTGCCTTAATCGCATCTGAGAGTAATTCTTAAAAAAACGCCTGTCGCTAATTGTTCGTCATCACAGGTACTGTTTGCTATACGGCCACGACGCGCAACTAATTTCCAAAATTAATCTTTCTCCTGTGAGAATGGAACTTACGACCCCTGGTTTATTAGACCACTGCTCTACCACTGAGCTAAAGAGGGGCGGCCTAGCGGTACTCTTGGGTACTTCGTCCTTACGGTCGTCTGCATCATCAGACTTTAGCTGACAACACTTCATATTACCGGCTAATATTTGCAGCTATGGGGACAAATTACTGCTTGGCTACACATCTGACACGTAACCGATGTGCTGTCCAAACAACAACACTTGCATTTCAGAACATGTCTTTCACACATGTCTACAAAATCACCTTCACCTTCAAATACAGTTTCCTTGCGACTGACAGAGACGTAGGCAAAGTTTAAAGTTGCTATTTCCATTAAATCTCGTTAATCAGAAAAACGGTAATTTACACCTGCAGCGGAACAAAATTCCGTTCCGCCCAGCGTCTGGCTCGAACCCACAACCCTGGGATTAAGAGTCTGACGCTGTACCGACTGAGCTAGCCGGCTACCTCGGTGAATACCTGCCGGGTAGCACGTCACACAGTACTCGTCTGCGTTGGGTGGTCCCATACAGAAACTCTCCATGATGCCTAATGTTTTCCTAACGTCACACTCGTCACGTACTTCACTTTTATGTCATAATCATTTCTGAGAGGTACAGAAATTGCATGACAACATGCAGAGCTAGTGGCGTCAAAATTAACACACATACTTTATGTGACTCAAAAGCCGAACGAGTTACTTTCCGACGTTGTTTTAGATGTGCAAGTGATAGTCAAAACTCGCTGTGTCGGCACTCTGCCGACCATTTCGCTAGTTAACACCGGTCTTGTTGTGTGTGTTTCAAGCTCAAGAGCATCTCCAAGCAAAAAATGGTCAACAGCAACATTCAGACGGTTTCGTACTGCTCAATTGCTACATTAAAACGTTATGTTTCTTTTTCAGAACTGGAAAAACACAAGCGTGACAGCATTGGAACCTGTAATCTTCAGATCCGAAGCCCGACGCCTTATCCATTAGGCCACACGGTCACTGACGACCAACATTTACATGTATACGACTCATCTCGAAACGCTCACACCCCTGAGGATTTGTGTTTTCGTTCTACACAGCCGCTGCCCCTTGCTCTCTCCCACCCATTCGTTACATTCAACCTCTGACGTGACCGACCAAATATAGAGTGAGAAACAAGACCACACACTTTGTGCATTCGGAATCGAAGGCAGGGCGTCCCTCGCCGCATTTGCTACGATTGCCATTTGCTACTTCTGCAGAAGCGGCGGCGGCGGCGACGACGACGACGACGACGACGACGACAAATATCGCGAGAGGCTCTGAGATATGTGAGAAATACATCTATAAAATGTAATTCAGACTGCCTCGTCCCACCTTATGCTGTACCGCTTTGGCAAATGCTTTATCTGCGCCATTTGCCTTAATCGCATCTGAGAGTAATTCTTAAAAAAACGCCTGTCGCTAATTGTTCGTCATCACAGGTACTGTTTGCTATACGGCCACGATGCGCAACTAATTTCCAAAATTAATCTTTCTCCTGTGAGAATGGAACTTACGACCCCTGGTTTATTAGACCACTGCTCTACCACTGAGCTAAAGAGGGGCGGCCTAGCGGTACTCTTGGGTACTTCGTCCTTACGGTCGTCTGCATCATCAGACTTTAGCTGACAACACTTCATATTACCGGCTAATATTTGCAGCTATGGGGACAAATTACTGCTTGGCTACACATCTGACACGTAACCGATGTGCTGTCCAAACAACAACACTTGCATTTCAGAACATGTCTTTCACACATGTCTACAAAATCACCTTCACCTTCAAATACAGTTTCCTTGCGACTGACAGAGACGTAGGCAAAGTTTAAAGTTGCTATTTCCATTAAATCTCGTTAATCAGAAAAACGGTAATTTACACCTGCAGCGGAACAAAATTCCGTTCCGCCCAGCGTCTGGCTCGAACCCACAACCCTGGGATTAAGAGTCTGACGCTGTACCGACTGAGCTAGCCGGCTACCTCGGTGAATACCTGCCGGGTAGCACGTCACACAGTACTCGTCTGCGTTGGGTGGTCCCATACAGAAACTCTCCATGATGCCTAATGTTTTCCTAACGTCACACTCGTCACGTACTTCACTTTTATGTCATAATCATTTCTGAGAGGTACAGAAATTGCATGACAACATGCAGAGCTAGTGGCGTCAAAATTAACACACATACTTTATGTGACTCAAAAGCCGAACGAGTTACTTTCCGACGTTGTTTTAGATGTGCAAGTGATAGTCAAAACTCGCTGTGTCGGCACTCTGCCGACCATTTCGCTAGTTAACACCGGTCTTGTTGTGTGTGTTTCAAGCTCAAGAGCATCTCCAAGCAAAAAATGGTCAACAGCAACATTCAGACGGTTTCGTACTGCTCAATTGCTACATTAAAACGTTATGTTTCTTTTTCAGAACTGGAAAAACACAAGCGTGACAGCATTGGAACCTGTAAACTTCAGATCCGAAGCCCGACGCCTTATCCATTAGGCCACACGGTCACTGACGACCAACATTTACATGTATACGACTCATCTCGAAACGCTCACACCCCTGAGGATTTGTGTTTTCGTTCTACACAGCCGCTGCCCCTTGCTCTCTCCCACCCATTCGTTACATTCAACCTCTGACGTGACCGACCAAATATAGACTGAGAAACAAGACCACACACTTTGTGCATTCGGAATCGAAGGCAGGGCGTCCCTCGCCGCATTTGCTACGATTGCCATTTGCTACTTCTGCAGAAGCGGCGGCGGCGGCGACGACGACGACGACGACGACGACGTCGACGACGAATATCGCGAGAGGCTCTGAGATATGTGAGAAATACATCTATAAAATGTAATTCAGACTGCCTCGTCCCACCTTATGCTGTACCGCTTTGGCAAATGCTTTATCTGCGCCATTTGCCTTAATCGCATCTGAGAGTAATTCTTAAAAAAACGCCTGTCGCTAATTGTTCGTCATCACAGGTACTGTTTGCTATACGGCCACGACGCGCAACTAATTTCCAAAATTAATCTTTCTCCTGTGAGAATGGAACTTACGACCCCTGGTTTATTAGACCACTGCTCTACCACTGAGCTAAAGAGGGGCGGCCTAGCGGTACTCTTGGGTACTTCGTCCTTACGGTCGTCTGCATCATCAGACTTTAGCTGACAACACTTCATATTACCGGCTAATATTTGCAGCTATGGGGACAAATTACTGCTTGGCTACACATCTGACACGTAACCGATGTGCTGTCCAAACAACAACACTTGCATTTCAGAACATGTCTTTCACACATGTCTACAAAATCACCTTCACCTTCAAATACAGTTTCCTTGCGACTGACAGAGACGTAGGCAAAGTTTAAAGTTGCTATTTCCATTAAATCTCGTTAATCAGAAAAACGGTAATTTACACCTGCAGCGGAACAAAATTCCGTTCCGCCCAGCGTCTGGCTCGAACCCACAACCCTGGGATTAAGAGTCTGACGCTGTACCGACTGAGCTAGCCGGCTACCTCGGTGAATACCTGCCGGGTAGCACGTCACACAGTACTCGTCTGCGTTGGGTGGTCCCATACAGAAACTCTCCATGATGCCTAATGTTTTCCTAACGTCACACTCGTCACGTACTTCACTTTTATGTCATAATCATTTCTGAGAGGTACAGAAATTGCATGACAACATGCAGAGCTAGTGGCGTCAAAATTAACACACATACTTTATGTGACTCAAAAGCCGAACGAGTTACTTTCCGACGTTGTTTTAGATGTGCAAGTGATAGTCAAAACTCGCTGTGTCGGCACTCTGCCGACCATTTCGCTAGTTAACACCGGTCTTGTTGTGTGTGTTTCAAGCTCAAGAGCATCTCCAAGCAAAAAATGGTCAACAGCAACATTCAGACGGTTTCGTACTGCTCAATTGCTACATTAAAACGTTATGTTTCTTTTTCATAACTGGAAAAACACAAGCGTGACAGCATTCGAACCTGTAATCTTCAGATCCGAAGTCCGACGCCTTATCCATTAGGCCACACGGTCACTGACGACCAACATTTACATGTATACGACTCATCTCGAAACGCCCACACCCCTGAGGATTTGTGTTTTCGTTCTACACAGCCGCTGCCCCTTGCTCTTTCCCACCCATTCGTTACATTCAACCTCTGACGTGACCGACCAAATATAGACTGAGAAACAAGACCACACACTTTGTGCATTCGGAATCGAAGGCAGGGCGTCCCTCGCCGCATTTGCTACGATTGCCATTTGCTACTTCTGCAGAAGCGGCGGCGGCGGCGGCGGCGACGACGACGACGACGACGAAGACGACGACGACGAATATCGCGAGAGGCTCTGAGATATGTGAGAAATACATCTATAAAATGTAATTCAGACTGCCTCGTCCCACCTTATGCTGTACCGCTTTGGCAAATGCTTTATCTGCGCCATTTGCCTTAATCGCATCTGAGAGTAATTCTTAAAAAAACGCCTGTCGCTAATTGTTCGTCATCACAGGTACTGTTTGCTATACGGCCACGACGCGCAACTAATTTCCAAAATTAATCTTTCTCCTGTGAGAATGGAACTTACGACCCCTGGTTTATTAGACCACTGCTCTACCACTGAGCTAAAGAGGGGCAGCCTAGCGGTACTCTTGGGTACTTCGTCCTTACGGTCGTCTGCATCATCAGACTTTAGCTGACAACACTTCATATTACCGGCTAATATTTGCAGCTATGGGGACAAATTACTGCTTGGCTACACATCTGACACGTAACCGATGTGCTGTCCAAACAACAACACTTGCATTTCAGAACATGTCTTTCACACATGTCTACAAAATCACCTTCACCTTCAAATACAGTTTCCTTGCGACTGACAGAGACGTAGGCAAAGTTTAAAGTTGCTATTTCCATTAAATCTCGTTAATCAGAAAAACGGTAATTTACACCTGCAGCGGAACAAAATTCCGTTCCGCCCAGCGTCTGGCTCGAACCCACAACCCTGGGATTAAGAGTCTGACGCTGTACCGACTGAGCTAGCCGGCTACCTCGGTGAATACCTGCCGGGTAGCACGTCACACAGTACTCGTCTGCGTTGGGTGGTCCCATACAGAAACTCTCCATGATGCCTAATGTTTTCCTAACGTCACACTCGTCACGTACTTCACTTTTATGTCATAATCATTTCTGAGAGGTACAGAAATTGCATGACAACATGCAGAGCTAGTGGCGTCAAAATTAACACACATACTTTATGTGACTCAAAAGCCGAACGAGTTACTTTCCGACGTTGTTTTAGATGTGCAAGTGATAGTCAAAACTCGCTGTGTCGGCACTCTGCCGACCATTTCGCTAGTTAACACCGGTCTTGTTGTGTGTGTTTCAAGCTCAAGAGCATCTCCAAGCAAAAAATGGTCAACAGCAACATTCAGACGGTTTCGTACTGCTCAATTGCTACATTAAAACGTTATGTTTCTTTTTCATAACTGGAAAAACACAAGCGTGACAGCATTCGAACCTGTAATCTTCAGATCCGAAGTCCGACGCCTTATCCATTAGGCCACACGGTCACTGACGACCAACATTTACATGTATACGACTCATCTCGAAACGCCCACACCCCTGAGGATTTGTGTTTTCGTTCTACACAGCCGCTGCCCCTTGCTCTTTCCCACCCATTCGTTACATTCAACCTCTGACGTGACCGACCAAATATAGACTGAGAAACAAGACCACACACTTTGTGCATTCGGAATCGAAGGCAGGGCGTCCCTCGCCGCATTTGCTACGATTGCCATTTGCTACTTCTGCAGAAGCGGCGGCGGCGGCGACGACGACGACGACGACGACGACGACGACGACGACGACGAATATCGCGAGAGGCTCTGAGATATGTGAGAAATACATCTATAAAATGTAATTCAGACTGCCTCGTCCCACCTTATGCTGTACCGCTTTGGCAAATGCTTTATCTGCGCCATTTGCCTTAATCGCATCTGAGAGTAATTCTTAAAAAAACGCCTGTCGCTAATTGTTCGTCATCACAGGTACTGTTTGCTATACGGCCACGACGCGCAACTAATTTCCAAAATTAATCTTTCTCCTGTGAGAATGGAACTTACGACCCCTGGTTTATTAGACCACTGCTCTACCACTGAGCTAAAGAGGGGCGGCCTAGCGGTACTCTTGGGTACTTCGTCCTTACGGTCGTCTGCATCATCAGACTTTAGCTGACAACACTTCATATTACCGGCTAATATTTGCAGCTATGGCGACAAATTACTGCTTGGCTACACATCTGACACGTAACCGATGTGCTCTCCAAACAACAACACTTGCATTTCAGAACATGTCTTTCACACATGTCTACAAAATCACCTTCACCTTCAAATACAGTTTCCTTGCGACTGACAGAGACGTAGGCAAAGTTTAAAGTTGCTATTTCCATTAAATCTCGTTAATCAGAAAAACGGTAATTTACACCTGCAGCGGAACAAAATTCCGTTCCGCCCAGCGTCTGGCTCGAACCCACGACCCTGGGATTAAGAGTCTGACGCTCTACCGACTGAGCTAGCCGGCTACCTCGGTGAATACCTGCCGGGTAGCACGTCACACAGTACTCGTTTGGGGTGGGTGGTCCCATACAGAATCTCTCCATGATGCCTAATGTTTTCCTAACGTCACACTCGTCACGTACTTCACTTTTATGTCATAATCATTTCTGAGAGGTAAAGAAATTGCATGACAACATGCAGAGCTAGTGGCGTCAAAATTAACACACATACTTTATGTGACTCAAAAGCCGAACGAGTTACTTTCCGACGTTGTTTTAGATGTGCAAGTGCCAGTCAAAACTCGCGGTGTCGGCACTCTGCCGACCATTTCGCTAGTTAACACCGGTCTTGTTGTGTGTGTTTCAAGCTCAAGAGCATCTCCAAGCAAAAAATGGTCAACAGCAACATTCAGACGGTTTCGTACTGCTCAATTGCTACATTAAAACGTTATGTTTCTTTTTCAGAACTGGAAAAACACAAGCGTGACAGCATTCGAACCTGTAATCTTCAGATCCGAAGTCCGACGCCTTATCCATTAGGCCACACGGTCACTGACGACCAACATTTACATGTATACGACTTATCTCGAAACGCCCACACCCCTGAGGATTTGTGTTTTCGTTCTACACAGCCGCTGCCCCTTGCTCTTTCCCACCCATTCGTTACATTCAACCTCTGACGTGACCGACCAAATATAGACTGAGAAACAAGACCACACACTTTGTGCATTCGGAATCGAAGGCAGGGCGTCCCTCGCCGCATTTGCTACGATTGCCATTTGCTACTTCTGCAGAAGCGGCGGCGGCGGCGGCGGCGACGACGACGACGACGACGACGACGACGACGAATATCGCGAGAGGCTCTGAGATATGTGAGAAATACATCTATAAAATGTAATTCAGACTGCCTCGTCCCACCTTATGCTGTACCGCTTTGGCAAATGCTTTATCTGCGCCATTTGCCTTAATCGCATCTGAGAGTAATTCTTAAAAAAACGCCTGTCGCTAATTGTTCGTCATCACAGGTACTGTTTGCTATACGGCCACGACGCGCAACTAATTTCCAAAATTAATCTTTCTCCTGTGAGAATGGAACTTACGACCCCTGGTTTATTAGACCACTGCTCTACCACTGAGCTAAAGAGGGTCGGCCTAGCGGTACTCTTGGGTACTTCGTCCTTACGGTCGTCTGCATCATCAGACTTTAGCTGACAACACTTCATATTACCGGCTAATATTTGCAGCTATGGCGACAAATTACTGCTTGGCTACACATTTGGCACGTAACCGATGTGCTGTCCAAACAACAACACTTGCATTTCAGAACATGTCTTTCACACATGTCTACAAAATCACCTTCACCTTCAAATACAGTTTCCTTGCGACTGACAGAGACGTAGGCAAAGTTTAAAGTTGCTATTTCCAATAAATCTCGTTAATCAGAAAAAACGGTAATTTACACCTGCAGCGGAACAAAATTCCGTTCCGCCCAGCGTCTGGCTCGAACCCACGACACTGGGATTAAGAGTCTGACGCTCTACCGACTCAGCTAGCCGGCTACCTCGGTGAATACCTGCCGGGTAGCACGTCACACAGTCCTCGTTTGCGTTGGGTGGTCCCATACAGAAACTCTCCATGATGCCTAATGTTTACCTATCGTCACACTCGTCACGTACTTCACTTTTATGTCATAATCATTTCTGAGAGGTACAGAAATTGCATGACAACATGCAGAGCTAGTGGCGTCAAAATTAACACACATACTTTATGTGACTCAAAAGCCGAACGAGTTACTTTCCGACGTTGTTTTAGATGTGCAAGTGATAGTCAAAACTCGCTGTGTCGGCACTCTGCCGACCATTTCGCTAGTTAACACCGGTCTTGTTGTGTGTGTTTCAAGCTCAAGAGCATCTCCAAGCAAAAAATGGTCAACAGCAACATTCAGACGGTTTCGTACTGCTCAATTGCTACATTAAAACGTTATGTTTCTTTTTCAGAACTGGAAAAACGCAAGCGTGACAGCATTCGAACCTGTAATCTTCAGATCCGAAGTCCGACGCCTTATCCATTAGGCCACACGGTCACTGACGACCAACATTTACATGTATACGACTCATCTCGAAACGCTCACACCCCTGAGGATTTGTGTTTTCGTTCTACACAGCCGCTGCCCCTTGCTCTTTCCCACCCATTCGTTACATTCAACCTCTGACGTGACCGACCAAATATAGACTGAGAAACAAGACCACACACTTTGTGCATTCGGAATCGAAGGCAGGGCGTCCCTCGCCGCATTTGCTACGATTGCCATTTGCTACTTCTGCAGAAGCGGCGGCGGCGGCGACGACGGCGACGACGACGACGACGAATATCGCGAGAGGCTCTGAGATATGTGAGAAATACATCTATAAAATGTAATTCAGACTGCCTCGTCCCACCTTATGCTGTACCGCTTTGGCAAATGCTTTATCTGCGCCATTTGCCTTAATCGCATCTGAGAGTAATTCTTAAAAAAACGCCTGTCGCTAATTGTTCGTCATCACAGGTACTGTTTGCTATACGGCCACGACGCGCAACTAATTTCCAAAATTAATCTTTCTCCTGTGAGAATGGAACTTACGACCCCTGGTTTATTAGACCACTGCTCTACCACTGAGCTAAAGAGGCGCGGCCTAGCGGTACTCTAGGGTACTTCGTCCTTACGGTCGTCTGCATCATCAGACTTTAGCTGACAACACTTCATATTACCGGCTAATATTTGCAGCTATGGCGACAAATTACTGCTTGGCTACACATCTGACACGTAACCGATGTGCTGTCCAAACAACAACACTTGCATTTCAGAACATGTCTTTCACACATGTCTACAAAATCACCTTCACCTTCAAATACAGTTTCCTTGCGACTGACAGAGACGTAGGCAAAGTTTAAAGTTGCTATTTCCATTAAATCTCGTTAATCTGAAAAACGGTAATTTACACCTGCAGCGGAACAAAATTCCGTTCCGCCCAGCGTCTGGCTCGAACCCACGACCCTGGGATTAAGAGTCTGACGCTGTACCGACTGAGCTAGCCGGCTACCTCGGTGAATACCTGCCGGGTAGCACGTCACACAGTACTCGTTTGCGTTGGGTGGTCCCATACAGAAACTCTCCATGATGCCTAATGTTTTCCTATCGTCACACTCGTCACGTACTTCACTTTTATGTCATAATCATTTCTGAGAGGTACAGAAATTGCATGACAACATGCAGAGCTAGTGGCGTCAAAATTAACACACATACTTTATGTGACTCAAAAGCCGAACGAGTTACTTTCCGACGTTGTTTTAGATGTGCAAGTGATAGTCAAAACTCGCTGTGTCGGCACTCTGCCGCCCATTTCGCTAGTTAACACCGGTCTTGTTGTGTGTGTTTCAAGCTCAAGAGCATCTCCAAGCAAAAAATGGTCAACAGCAACATTCAGACGGTTTCGTACTGCTCAATTGCTACATTAAAACGTTATGTTTCTTTTTCAGAACTGGAAAAACACAAGCGTGACAGAATTCGAACCTGTAATCTTCAGATCCGAAGTCCGACGCCTTATCCATTTTTTTTATTTTTTTTTTTTATTTTTTTTAGCTGTTGGCAGGGAAAGTGGGATTGCCACCCAGCGACGTCGAAAAAAGGGCTAAACTCGCGGAGTCCTCCACTACACTGCCTTAAAACGACCGCTCATCATTATCGTGTGAGTAACCTTGCGTCAGCGGCGACGAGTCTTGCCCAAAGACGTAGCGTGCTTGGAGGCGCTGCCCTCCTACCTCGTAATGCGCCTGCAGCTCCTATAGCCGTGGGCCGCTGCCGGCGGGCGGGAAGCCGACAAGGCGCGGCGTTGCGAGCAGCGGCACTACAGTGGTGTTGTAATAATGAGCATAGTTTCCTTCCAAGCAGTTGATTCGGGTTCGATTCCCGGCCACCGCAAGTGGCGCTAATATTTCCCTATCATTATGTGGGCTCCTGCTGTTAAATTAACGTTTTTTTTTTTCGTCGTTGCACCACCCAGACCATCCTGTGGTATGTCCCGACTTGTCCCGACTTTGCTCGGCTGACGCGAAAGCTGACGCTTGGAAATCGCCCTTATGTAAAGGACAGGCACTATAGACGGCTGTGAGAGGTGAGGTGTGGCGGGTACCAAAACGCGATATTTTCTGCTCCTTCTGCCAAAACAAAAAAAGAAAAAAACCGACGCAGTCCGTAAGACTTGTTTATATTCTTCTTTTTGCTTTTTCATCCTATTTTTCCCATTTTTTCGATTTTTAAATTAAGGTTTTGTTTCGTCGTTGCACCACCCAGACCATCCTGTAGTATGTCCCGACTTGTCCCGACTTTGCTCGGCTGACGCGAAAGCTGACGCTTGGAAATCGCCCTTATGTAAAGGACAGGCACTATAAACGGCTGTGAGAGGTGAGGTGTGGCGAGGTACCAAAACGGGATATTTTCTGCTCCTTCTTCCAAAACAAAAAAAGAAAAAAACCAACGCAGTCGGTAGGACACGAACCTACGCTCCCAGAGGGAATCTGATTTCTAGTCAGACGCCTTAACCACTTTTTTTTTTTTTTTTAGCAACAAAATGCGCATTTCCGGTACCGGGAATCGAACCCGGGCCTCCTGGGTAAGAGCCAGGTATCCTAGCCACTTTTTTTTTTTTTTTTTTTTTTTTAATATATATATAAGCAGCATGAGGCAGGCGGAGGCAAAGCGGGCAGGGGTCAAAATCTCGAGGCCTGGCCGCGATGTCTCCACCCAGTCCTGTTGCTGAGGCGTGTCTTTATCATAGTTTTCAATAAGAAATTTTACATCTTGTGTATACGTAGATATATGCTGTTTTGCCTTCGAAATCCTGAACCAAAAGATGCTTCATTTGAAACAAAAAATTTATGTCATGCCGAGGCAATAGAGATTGAAGGTTATAGCTTTAGTGCTTTTTTTTTTTTTTTTTTCTCGTCCACTGCTTCTCGGCAACCTAGCATACTTCTTTGTAATATATAATAAAGTTGTAGGAAGTAGTGGACCCTGAACCTGTATATTATTTTTTTTAATTTCTGTTTAGTTTTTTTATTGTTATTATTATTATTTTTGTTTGTTTGTTATTTTTTTTTATTGTAAAAGAAAAATCTTCATGGAATGTGAAGAAGGAATTTTATGTTAAGGCACTAATTCCATAGCCTCCTTTCCTTCTTGAGATTAATAATAATAATAAAAAAGTATGTTCCCTTCCATGGAAACAAATGAGACTTCCTTCTCAGTCATAAAATGAATGTATAAGAAAACAATTTATCTTTAACCCTGCGATACTGGCTTTCGGCTTCGGCTTCTTCTGTGCAATAAACAAAATAGCCTTCTTTGCCAGCAGAGGATAAGTGATTGTAATATGAAACTGTAAAATTGTACTTCTCCCCAATTGTTTTTGTTTAAGCGTCGTTTCGCTTAAATAAACGATTTTTGTTTATCTCGTTGGCTTGTCAACCAATGCCCAGTCGCTCGAATACAATTTTAAGCATATTGCCGTAGTTTTTCTTGTGGTCTTTATATTTCAGGGCGTTATAAAAAGCACACTTCAAGTACATGTAAAAATCAGTGGAATTGTCATTTCCCAGGTGATTAATTACGTAATTCACATAGTGTCCCATTAACCAATGGACCGAGTTGTTTTTTGCTGCTGGAAAATAGCAAGTCTGAGGCCTGAGGAAAGTAACAGGGGGAAAATTTTCCACCGAAGATCTCGTAAGAAAAGCCAGTTGTTCCCTAATCCAATTACAGAGTTGTAGATTGCCACCGCACGTGAATCTGTGCACTAACGTGTCGATCAATTTACATTTGAGACATAGGTTCGTGTCGCTAACGCCGATTGCATGTAACCTTTCATTGGTGCTTACGGTCTCATTCACTGTTTTATACCACGCTGACTTGACGTCCGATGGTAGACCACGCATATTAATATTTTTCCATATGGCGTCCCAATCAGTGTGTGGGTATTTACTTTCCAATTTGTTTCTCCCCTCCATTTTCTTTCGATGGCACAGAATATCGCGGGCCGTGATCCGTCGTGAGTTGATGATGACACCGCCGAGATAGCTGAATTCCACAAAATATACACGAACGTACTGGAGCCGGTTATTTATTTTTTGCACATTCACCGGCGCCTGTAAACTGGCAGGCCTGACAACTTCAAATAATTTAGTTGTAATGCTATCAGCGTGGTCGCTAAGGATAGTGGCGGTCCTTTTTATAAAAAGCGCAGACGCCTTATTTCTGATGTCAACTAAACCCAAACCTCCATTCCTGGGATCTAAGGTCGCAGTTTTTGCGTCGACTCTGAATATATCCCCTCTCCAAAGATAGCTGGCAATGGTAGACATTATCTTTTTTCCAATCATTTTCGGTAGTGGGAAGATCTGTGCTATAAAGTAACTCCTGGAGAGAATGCAGTGGTTAATGAAAATCACCCTCTGAACTTGGTTCATGTTACGGTGGAGGTTTTCCCTTGTTGTTCCAAGAAGTTGTCCCGACGTATTTCTCCAATTGATAGCTGCCATTTTTAACGGACAAGGTGTCAGTGTTATTCCTAGTACTTTGCATTGGGTGACCATTGTGGCCCAGGCTAAGGTGGTATGTTGAAAACCCCGCAGGTTTAGGAGTTTGCTTTTGTTTGCGTTGACACCTGCTCCGGAGACTCTACAGTACTTTTTAATTAGCGTTTCCAATTTCAAAATGTCGTCGGGATTTCGCAGGACGACTCCGACATCATCGGCATAGGCGTTTATGACTGTTCGGTGACCAGATAATGTGATGCCAGTTAGAGTGGCATGAACACTGCGGAGGAAAGGTTCTAATGAAAGCACGAATAGGAACATGGAAAGGGGGCTTCCTTGAGGAACGCCGCGCCTGATCTGAATCTGCTTTGTCCTCTGGCAGTTAACTGATATACAAGCGCTGATGCCTGTTGCAACATTTCTGATCACACTTACGACTCGCTCATTAAAACCTATTTTGTTCAGTGTGGCACTAAGGAATCTATGATCCACACGATCAAATGCTTTCTGGAAGTCAATAAACATGATAGCACATTTTATGGTGGTCACAGCAGTGATTGCAATTATATCTCTATATTCAGCTATGCTTTTGAAAATGCTCTTGGTAGGCACACAGGACTGGTATGGACTTACTATCTTTTTGGCCAACTGTGAGAGTCTGTTGTTTAAAATTCTGCCGATGATTTTATAATCGGAGTTTAACAGGGAGATAGGACGAAAGTTGTTGAGGTTTCTTTTTGCAGCATTTTTTGGGATTAGTACTATTGTGCTCTCTTTAAAAACAGCAGGTAAATGCTTTCCCTGAAGCACCTCGTTCGTCATTCGGGTAAACATGTCACCAATCAGTGGCCAGTATCGTTTATAAAATTCAACAGGCAAACCATCCGGTCCCGGCGATTTCCTCAGAGGAGATTTGCAGATGATTCTGTGGATATCTTCGTTAGTACACTCAACGAGAAGGTCTTCGTTTTCCTCGTCCGAGACCTGTGGAGCTATGTAACTAAGGAACTCATCGAAGGACTCTTCACATACCGGGTTGGCAGTGTATAGGTCTTCGTAATATTTGTGCACTGCATTGACGATGTCTCTCTGAGTCGTGAGTGTCTCGCCAGTTTCAGACTGAAGTCCATCAATGAAGGTGCGTCTCCTGTTTCTTTCGTGCTTCAGTAGATGGTACAAGGAAGCATGTTCATCCTCCACGACTGTCTTAGCCTTGGATTTTAATTTCAGACCCTCCATCTGCTGTCTTTTAAGACTGAGCAATTTGGCCTTAGTTTGCTTGATATCTGCCAGACGGACGTTGGAAGTGTTTGCCTGCTCATATAAATTTCGCAGCATGGTATAATAAAATTCTATGGAATTTTTCAAGTCTTTCGATCGTTGTACACTATACTGGATGAGAACTTTTCTCAGTTTAGGCTTTGCCCTGTTGCACCACCAGTCTAGTTCTGAGACGTGTCTATCTGCAGAGCGGAGGCACAATGCCCACGCTTCTGTCAAACTTTCTTCTAATCCGTCGTCCTGCATCAGTGACGTATTAAGGTGCCATGAACTTCTAACACGGCGAGTGGGTTGCGCAGTAAGGTTGATGGAAGCTAGCACGGAGCTATGATCAGAAAAGTAAACTGGAATCGTCTCTGCTTTAATGAAGGAGCTAACTAGACTTTGCGATATGTAGAGTCTGTCGATCCTGCTACGTGAGTGAGGACCTAGGAATGTAAATGCCACAAATGTGGGATACATTATTTCCCAAGCATCTTTAAGCTGTAAAACAGTGACGAAACGCTTCAGTTCATTGCAGTTATTAAAATTCGGAACCTGGTCTTTCTTATTTATCACACAATTAAAATCACCGCCTATTATAAGATCTTTTGGGTTTTTCCGTAATAAATAAATGATTTCTTCTTTATAGAACTGTGCTCTTTCCATTCTATTGGATGTGCCAGAAGGGGCATACAGATTGATAAGGGTAGAACCAAAGACTTTTATACCTATCGCTCTGCCGGAGTCCAACCTCTCGATATCCGAGACAGGAATCCCCTCCCTGACTAAAATTGCTGTACCGACGTTGGTGTCAAGTGAGACATTTAAAATCGCCAAATATCCAGGCACTGTAAGATTAGTCAGCACTACTTCCTGTAGGAAAGCAATGTCCGTCCCTGACTCATATAAATAATCCTTGAGCGCTGTAACTTTAGTCACGGATGTAATCCTGTTAATATTGATAGTCGTAATTGTATATGCCTGGGACATTTAGTTTGCATAAAAAGTAAATAAGTGATTAAAAAAATAACAAAATATTAATAAAAAAAAGAGATGTGCAGCTTCTAGAAGGGAGAAACGACTCTGCTTAAACAAACATCTAAAAGAATAGTCAGTATTTGAAGCTCGGTAAACACTTCATCTGGTTCCTCTGAAATATGACTAAGACAGTAGTACAATTAGAAATGAAACTGGTTCAACAAAATCCTTTTGTTTTTTCATCTTACAGCCTCATTTTGGTGCAGGATTCCGAACATCTCGGGTTTTAGTTTTACCGAGGGGCTTTGCATCACTAATGTCACTTGAAGGTACCTCCTTAGGTCTTTCCGTGATGATTTCATACAAGACGTTCTTGGCCGTCGCTTCCTCTTGTGCTGGTTGTTGTTTGCTTTGGTTACGGGAAGCTTTGAGATTAGGTTGCAGTTTGAGTCGGCGTCTTCGGACATCTTGGTTCAACGCGCCGTCATTCGGATTGTCTATCTTTACCACCGTTGTGACCGAAGCTGTCTCAACAGCGTCCTTTTTACGAGTGCCATTTCCTTGTTCTTCCGTCACTAGCTCCAGAGCACTGACTGAGTCGGCGGTTTGTGGGTCTGTAAATTCTTGAGTTGGGTTCCGCTCCGTCACCTCTTGTGCTTCGGAGTGCGCCTCTTCCGTCTCCGCGACAATCGTTACTGCGTCCCCTCCGTGGACCGTTTGTACCCGTTCAGCCGCCGACAGCGGCCGGGTTGCCTTAGCGGCTGTCGTCACGTCAATACATGTACTGTTTGTTTCCTCGAGTACATCCGCATTACACTGCTTCTGCTTGCGGGTGGAAGGCGAATTACGGGCGGACTCGCCGTCCGAGCCGTCATCGGTCATTTCTAACGGTCGCTTCTTATTCTGGAGATCGCAATCGGGAACAGAAGGGTGTGATGTAATGACGCTCAGGGGAGGGAACTCCGTAGTAGTTATGTCGGGCATTGCAGAAGTACATGCACCACTGTCGTTAACCGAAAGAAGGGAAGTGCTATTTGGTAAGACATCGCTGAGGGTCAGTTTTTGACGCTGTGTTAGATTGTTCCGAAGAACAAAAACACGGCGCGGACAATCTTGTCGGAAATGACCTGTCTCATTGCAAATATTGCACGTGCGCTCCTGACCAGAATACACAACATGTGCTTTATGGCCTGCAACGGATATATGGGACGGAATGTTGGCTTTCACCTCCATGTCAACGGATCTAATGCCATTAAAACACTGTATCTTGTATAGCTTCGACCATCTTTCGTTATAGATAGATTTAACTTCGCCATATTTAGATAGAGTGTCCTTGATCAACTGATTATCAATTTCAATTGGAACATTCAAAATCCTGACATTGGTGTACATGATATCAGCTTTTCGTACAGAGACATTACTTTTTGAACCGTCTCGATGAACAAATTCGACGGAATTACCCCATTTTGCAAGCAACTTATCGACTGTCACTGAGTTCAGAAATTTAACAAAAACACAGTATTTTTCAGCATCTAATTGCGTGGTATGAACAGAGTCAGAATTTATACCGATTACCTCAGTCAGCCAATCGTGGATTTCCAGCGCAGTGGGTTGGACCGGCCGTGTTTCTTTCTCGAACGAGAAGACTAAAGTATTCTTCCTGACGGTGTCAGACATGGTCGTCGGGTCCGACGAAATTCCGGCAACAACCGAAATTGCGGCGAAGCACGAGACGTGGAACGGACGAAAGCACTATAAAAACACTTATCAGAGACACCACTCAAAAAATAACAGCGAAAATGTACAGCGAACTTCACGTAAACACCAAACACCGGCGATAGCGCTAACGTACGCGGAGTAAACAACAAGCACGTCCGACCGCGGCGACGGCTAAAGCCAGATTGTGAGGCCACACGGTCACTGACGACCAACATTTACATGTATACGACTCATCTCGAAACGCTCACACCCCTGAGGATTTGTGTTTTCGTTCTACACAGCCGCTGCCCCTTGCTCTTTCCCACCCATTCGTTACATTCAACCTCTGACGTGACCGACCAAATATAGACTGAGAAACAAGACCACACACTTTGTGCATTCGGAATCGAAGGCAGGGCGTCCCTCGCCGCATTTGCTACGATTGCCATTTGCTACTTCTGCAGAAGCGGCGGCGGCGGCGACGACGCCGACGACGACGACGACGACGAATATCGCGAGAGGCTCTGAGATATGTGAGAAATACATCTATAAAATGTAATTCAGACTGCCTCGTCCCACCTTATGCTGTACCGCTTTGGCAAATGCTTTATCTGCGCCATTTGCCTTAATCGCATCTGAGAGTAATTCTTTAAAAAAACGTCTGTCGCTAATTGTTCGTCATCACAGGTACTGTTTGCTATACGGCCACGACGCGCAACTAATTTCCAAAATTAATCTTTCTCCTGTGAGAATGGAACTTACGACCCCTGGTTTATTAGACCACTGCTCTACCACTGAGCTAAAGAGGCGCGGCCTAGCGGTACTCTTGGGTACTTCGTCCTTACGGTCGTCTGCATCATCAGACTTTAGCTGACAACACTTCATATTACCGGCTAATATTTGCAGCTATGGCGACAAATTACTGCTTGGCTACACATCTGACACGTAACCGATGTGCTGTCCAAACAACAACACTTGCATTTCAGAACATGTCTTTCACACATGTCTACAAAATCACCTTCACCTTCAAATACAGCTTCCTTGCGACTGACAGAGACGTAGGCAAAGTTTAAAGTTGCTATTTCCATTAAATCTCGTTAATCAGAAAAACGGTAATTTACACCTGCAGCGGAACAAAATTCCGTTAAGCCCAGCGTCTGGCTCGAACCCACGACCCTGGGATTAAGAGTCTGACGCTGTACCGACTGAGCTAGCCGGCTACCTCGGTGAATACCTGCCGGGTAGCACGTAACACAGTACTCGTTTGCGTTGGGTGGTCCCATACAGAAACTCTCCATGATGCCTAATGTTTTCCTAACGTCACACTCGTCACGTACTTCACTTTTATGTCATAATCATTTCTGAGAGGTACAGAAATTGCATGACAACATGCAGAGCTAGTGGCATCAAAATTAACACACATACTTTATGTGACTCAAAAGCCGAACGAGTTACTTTCCGACGTTGTTTTAGATGTGCAAGTGATAGTCAAAACTCGCTGTGTCGGCACTCTGCCGACCATTTCGCTAGTTAACACCGGTCTTGTTGTGTGTGTTTCAAGCTCAAGAGCATCTCTAAGCAAAAAATGGTCAACAGCAACATTCAGACGGTTTCGTACTGCTCAATTGCTACATTAAAACGTTATGTTTCTTTTTCAGAACTGGAAAAACACAAGCGTGACAGCATTCGAACCTGTAATCTTCAGATCCGAAGTCCGACGCCTTATCCATTAGGCCACACGATCACTGACGACCAACGTTTACATGTATACGACCCATCTCGAAACGCTCACACCCCTGAGGATTTGTGTTTTCGTTCTACACAGCCGCTGCCCCTTGCTCTTTCCCACCCATTCGTTACATTCAACCTCTGACGAGACCGACCAAATATAGACTGAGAAACAAGACCACACACTTTGTGCATTCGGAATCGAAGGCAGGGCGTCCCTCGCCGCATTTGCTACGATTGCCATTTGCTACTTCTGCAGAAGCGGCGGCGGCGGCGACGACGGCGACGACGACGACGACGAATATCGCGAGAGGCTCTGAGATATGTGAGAAATACATCTATAAAATGTAATTCAGACTGCCTCGTCCCACCTTATGCTGTACCTCTTTGGCAAATGCTTTATCTGCGCCATTCGCCTTAATCGCATCTGAAAGTAATTCTTAAAAAAACGCCTGTCGCTAATTGTTCGTCATCACAGGTACTGTTTGCTATACGGCCACGACGCGCAACTGATTTCCAAAATTAATCTTCCTCCTGTTAGGATGGAACTTACGACTCCTGGTTTATTAGAACACTGCTCTACCGCTGAGCTAAAGAGGCGCGGCCTAGCGGTACTCTTGGGTACTTCGTCCTTACGGTCGTCTGCATCATCCGACTTCAGCTGACAACACTTCATATTACCAGCTAATATTTGCAGCTATGACGACCCATTACTGCTTGGCTACACATCTGACACGTAACCGATGTGCTCTCCAAACAACAACACTTGCATTTCAGAACATGTCTTTCACACATGTCTACAAAATCACCTTCACCTTCAAATACAGCTTCCTTGCGACTGACAGAGACGTAGGCAAAGTTTAAAGTTGCTATTTCCATTAAATCTCGTTAATCAGAAAAACGGTAATTTACACTTGCAGCGGAACAAAATTCCGTTCCGCCCAGCGTCTGGCTCGAACCCACGACACTGGGATTAAGAGTCTGACGCTCTACCGACTCAGCTAGCCGGCTACCTCGGTGAATACCTGCCGGTTAGCACGTCACACAGTACTCGTTTGGGTTGGGTGGTCCCATACAGAATCTCTCCATGATGCCTAATGTTTTCCTAACGTCACACTCGTCACGTACTTCACTTTTATGTCATAATCATTTCTGAGAGGTAAAGAAATTGCATGACAACATGCAGAGCTAGTGGCGTCAAAATTAACGCACATACTTTATGTGACTCAAAAGCCGAACGAGTTACTTTCCGACGTTGTTTTAGATGTGCAAGTGATAGTCAAAACCCGCTGTGTCGGCACTCTGCCGACCATTTCGCTAGTTAACACCGGTCTTGTTGTGTGTGTTTCAAGCTCAAGAGCATCTCCAAGCAAAAAATGGTCAACAGCAACATTCAGACGGTTTCGTACTGCTCAATTGCTACATTAAAACGTTATGTTTCTTTTTCAGAACTGGAAAAACACAAGCGTGACAGCATTCGAACCTGTAATCTTCAGATCCGAAGTCCGACGCCTTATCCATTAGGCCACACGGTCACTGACGACCAACATTTACATGTATACGACTCATCTCGAATCGCTCACACCCCTGAGGATTTGTGTTTTCGTACTACACAGCCGCTGCCCCTTGCTCTTTCCCACCCATTCGTTACATTCAACCTCTGACGTGACCGACCAAATATAGACTGAGAAACAAGACCACACACTTTGTGCATTCGGAATCGAAGGCAGGGCGTCCCTCGCCGCATTTGCTACGATTGCCATTTGCTACTTCTGCAGAAGCGGCGGCGGCGGCGACGACGACGACGACGACGACGACGACGACGACGAATATCGCGAGAGGCTCTGAGATATGTGAGAAATACATCTATAAAATGTAATTCAGACTGCCTCGTCCCACCTTATGCTGTACCGCTTTGGCAAATGCTTTATCTGCGCCATTCGCCTTAATCGCATCTGAAAGTAATTCTTAAAAAAACGCCTGTCGCTAATTGTTCGTCATCACAGGTACTGTTTGCTATACGGCCACGACGCGCAACTGATTTCCAAAATTAATCTTTCTCCTGTGAGAATGGAACTTACGACTCCTGGTTTATTAGAACACTGCTCTACCGCTGAGCTAAAGAGGCGCGGCCTAGCGGTACTCTTGGGTACTTCGTCCTTACGGTCGTCTGCATCATCCGACTTCAGCTGACAACACTTCATATTACCAGCTAATATTTGCAGCTATGACGACCCATTACTGCTTGGCTACACATCTGACACGTAACCGATGTGCTCTCCAAACAACAACACTTGCATTTCAGAACATGTCTTTCACACATGTCTACAAAATCACCTTCACCTTCAAATACAGCTTCCTTGCGACTGACAGAGACGTAGGCAAAGTTTAAAGTTGCTATTTCCATTAAATCTCGTTAATCAGAAAAACGGTAATTTACACTTGCAGCGGAACAAAATTCCGTTCCGCCCAGCGTCTGGCTCGAACCCACGACACTGGGATTAAGAGTCTGACGCTCTACCGACTCAGCTAGCCGGCTACCTCGGTGAATACCTGCCGGGTAGCACGTCACACAGTACTCGTCTGCGTTGGGTGGTCCCATACAGAAACTCTCCATGATGCCTAATGTTTTCCTAACGTCACACTCGTCACGTACTTCACTTTTATGTCATAATCATTTCTGAGAGGTACAGAAATTGCATGACAACATGCAGAGCTAGTGGCGTCAAAATTAACACACATACTTTATGTGACTCAAAAGCCGAACGAGTTACTTTCCGACGTTGTTTTAGATGTGCAAGTGATAGTCAAAACTCGCTGTGTCGGCACTCTGCCGACCATTTCGCTAGTTAACACCGGTCTTGTTGTGTGTGTTTCAAGCTCAAGAGCATCTCCAAGCAAAAAATGGTCAACAGCAACATTCAGACGGTTTCGTACTGCTCAATTGCTACATTAAAACGTTATGTTTCTTTTTCAGAACTGGAAAAACACAAGCGTGACAGCATTCGAACCTGTAATCTTCAGATCCGAAGTCCGACGCCTTATCCATTAGGCCACACGGTCACTGACGACCAACATTTACATGTATACGGCTCATCTCGAAACGCTCACACCCCTGAGGATTTGTGTTTTCGTTCTACACAGCCGCTGCCCCTTGCTCTTTCCCACCCATTCGTTACATTCAACCTCTGACGTGACCGACCAAATATAGACTGAGAAACAAGACCACACACTTTGTGCATTCGGAATCGAAGGCAGGGCGTCCCTCGCCGCATTTGCTACGATTGCCATTTGCTACTTCTGCAGAAGCGGCGGCGGCGACGACGACGACGAATATCGCGAGAGGCTCTGAGATATGTGAGAAATACATCTATAAAATGTAATTCAGACTGCCTCGTCCCACCTTATGCTGTACCGCTTTGGCAAATGCTTTATCTGCGCCATTCGCCTTAATCGCATCTGAGAGTGATTCTTAAAAAAACGCCTGTCGCTAATTGTTCGTCATCACAGGTACTGTTTGCTATACGGCCACGACGCGCAACTGATTTCCAAAATTCATCTTTCTCCTGTGAGGATGGAACTTACGACCCCTGCTTTATTAGACCAGTGCTCTACCACTGAGCTAAAGAGGCGCGGCCTAGCGGTACTCTTGGGTACTTCGTCCTTACGGTCGTCTGCATCATCAGACTTTAGCTGACAACACTTCATATTACCGGCTAATATTTGCAGCTATGGCGACAAATTACTGCTTGACTACACATCTGACACGTAACCGATGTGCTCTCCAAACAACAACACTTGCATTTCAGAACATGTCTTTCACACATGTCTACAAAATCACCTTCACCTTCAAATACAGCTTCCTTGCGACTGACAGAGACGTAGGCAAAGTTTAAAGTTGCTATTTCCATTAAATCTCGTTAATCAGAAAAACGGTAATTTACACTTGCAGCGGAACAAAATTCCGTCCCGCCCAGCGTCTGGCTCGAACCCACGACCCTGGGATTAAGAGTCTGACGCTCTACCGACTGAGCTAGCCGGCTACCTCGGTGAATACCTGCCGGGTAGCACGTCACACAGTACTCGTTTGGGTTGGGTGGTCCCATACAGAATCTCTCCATGATCCCTAATGTTTTCCTAACGTCACACTCGTCACGTACTTCACTTTTATGTCATAATCATTTCTGAGAGGTAAAGAAATTGCATGACAACATGCAGAGCTAGTGGCGTCAAAATTAACGCACATACTTTATGTGACTCAAAAGCCGAACGAGTTACTTTCCGACGTTGTTTTAGATGTGCAAGTGATAGTCAAAACTCGCTGTGTCGGCACTCTGCCGACCATTTCGCTAGTTAACACCGGTCTTGTTGTGTGTGTTTCAAGCTCAAGAGCATCTCCAAGCAAAAAATGGTCAACAGCAACAATCAGACGGTTTCGTACTGCTCAATTGCTACATTAAAACGTTATGTTTCTTTTTCAGAACTGGAAAAACACAAGCGTGAAAGCATTCGAACCTGTAATCTTCAGATCCGAAGTCCGACGCCTTATCCATTAGGCCACACGGTCACTGACGACCAACGTTTACATGTATACGACTCATCTCGAAACGCTCACACCCCTGAGGATTTGTGTTTTCGTTCTACACAGCCGCTGCCCCTTGCTCTTTCCCACCCATTCGTTACATTCAACCTCTGACGTGACCGACCAAATATAGACTGAGAAACAAGACCACACACTTTGTGCATTCGGAATCGAAGGCAGGGCGTCCCTCGCCGCATTTGCTACGATTGCCATTTGCTACTTCTGCAGAAGCGGCGGCGGCGGCGGCGACGACGACGACGACGACGACGAATATCGCGAGAGGCTCTGAGATATGTGAGAAATACATCTATAAAATGTAATTCAGACTGCCTCGTCCCACCTTATGCTGTACCGCTTTGGCAAATGCTTTATCTGCGCCATTCGCCTTAATCGCAACTGAGAGTGATTCTTAAAAAAACGCCTGTCGCTAATTGTTCGTCATCACAGGTACTGTTTGCTATACGGCCACGACGCGCAACAGATTTCCAAAATTCATCTTTCTCCTGTGAGGATGGAACTTACGACCCCTGGTTTATTAGACCAGTGCTCTACCACTGAGCTAAAGAGGCGTGGCCTAGCGGTACTCTTGGGTACTTCGTCCTTACGGTCGTCTGCATCATCAGACTTTAGCTGACAACACTTCATATTACCGGCTAATATTTGCAGCTATGGCGACAAATAACTGCTTGACTACACATCTGACACGTAACCGATGTGCTCTCCAAACAACAACACTTGCATTTCAGAACATGTCTTTCACACATGTCTACAAAATCACCTTCACCTTCAAATACAGCTTCCTTGCGACTGACAGAGACGTAGGCAAAGTTTAAAGTTGCTATTTCCATTAAATCTCGTTAATCAGAAAAACGGTAATTTACACTTGCAGCGGAACAAAATTCCGTTCCGCCCAGCGTCTGGCTCGAACCCACGACCCTGGGATTAAGAGTCTGACGCTCTACCGACTGAGCTAGCCGGCTACCTCGGTGAATACCTGCCGGGTAGCACGTCACACCGTACTCGTTTGGGTTGGGTGGTCCCATACAGAATCTCTCCATGATGCCTAATGTTTTCCTAACGTCACACTCGTCACGTACTTCACTTTTATGTCATAATCATTTCTGAGAGGTAAAGAAATTGCATGACAACATGCAGAGCTAGTGGCGTCAAAATTAACGCACATACTTTATGTGACTCAAAAGCCGAACGAGTTACTTTCCGACGTTGTTTTAGATGTGCAAGTGATAGTCAAAACTCGCTGTGTCGGCACTCTGCCGACCATTTCGCTAGTTAACACCGGTCTTGTTGTGTGTGTTTCAAGCTCAAGAGCATCTCCAAGCAAAAAATGGTCAACAGCAACAATCAGACGGTTTCGTACTGCTCAATTGCTACATTAAAACGTTATGTTTCTTTTTCAGAACTGGAAAAACACAAGCGTGAAAGCATTCGAACCTGTAATCTTCAGATCCGAAGTCCGACGCCTTATCCTTTAGGCCACACGGTCACTGACGACCAACGTTTACATGTATACGACTCATCTCGAAACGCTCACACCCCTGAGGATTTGTGTTTTCGTTCTACACAGCCGCTGCCCCTTGCTCTTTCCCACCCATTCGTTACATTCAACCTCTGACGTGACCGACCAAATATAGACTGAGAAACAAGACCACACACTTTGTGCATTCGGAATCGAAGGCAGGGCGTCCCTCGCCGCATTTGCTACGATTGCCATTTGCTACTTCTGCAGAAGCGGCGGCGGCGGCGGCGACGACGACGACGACGACGACGAATATCGCGAGAGGCTCTGAGATATGTGAGAAATACATCTATAAAATGTAATTCAGACTGCCTCGTCCCACCTTATGCTGTACCGCTTTGGCAAATGCTTTATCTGCGCCATTCGCCTTAATCGCATCTGAGAGTGATTCTTAAAAAAACGCCTGTCGCTAATTGTTCGTCATCACAGGTACTGTTTGCTATACGGCCACGACGCGCAACAGATTTCCAAAATTCATCTTTCTCCTGTGAGGATGGAACTTACGACCCCTGGTTTATTAGACCAGTGCTCTACCACTGAGCTAAAGAGGCGTGGCCTAGCGGTACTCTTGGGTACTTCGTCCTTACGGTCGTCTGCATCATCAGACTTTAGCTGACAACACTTCATATTACCGGCTAATATTTGCAGCTATGGCGACAAATAACTGCTTGACTACACATCTGACACGTAACCGATGTGCTCTCCAAACAACAACACTTGCATTTCAGAACATGTCTTTCACACATGTCTACAAAATCACCTTCACCTTCAAATACAGCTTCCTTGCGACTGACAGAGACGTAGGCAAAGTTTAAAGTTGCTATTTCCATTAAATCTCGTTAATCAGAAAAACGGTAATTTACACTTGCAGCGGAACAAAATTCCGTTCCGCCCAGCGTCTGGCTCGAACCCACGACCCTGGGATTAAGAGTCTGACGCTCTACCGACTGAGCTAGCCGGCTACCTCGGTGAATACCTGCCGGGTAGCACGTCACACCGTACTCGTTTGGGTTGGGTGGTCCCATACAGAATCTCTCCATGATGCCTAATGTTTTCCTAACGTCACACTCGTCACGTACTTCACTTTTATGTCATAATCATTTCTGAGAGGTAAAGAAATTGCATGACAACATGCAGAGCTAGTGGCGTCAAAATTAACGCACATACTTTATGTGACTCAAAAGCCGAACGAGTTACTTTCCAACGTTGTTTTAGATGTGCAAGTGATAGTCAAAACTCGCTGTGTCGGCACTCTGCCGACCATTTCGCTAGTTAACACCGGTCTTGTTGTGTGTGTTTCAAGCTCAAGAGCATCTCCAAGCAAAAAATGGTCAACAGCAACATTCAGACGGTTTCGTACTGCTCAATTGCTACATTAGAACGTTATGTTTCTTTTTCAGAACTGGAAAAACACAAGCGTGACAGCATTCGAACCTGTAATCTTCAGATCCGAAGTCCGACGCCTTATCCATTAGGCCACACGGTCACTGACGACCAACATTTACATGTATACGACTCATCTCGAAACGCTCACACCCCTGAGGATGTGTGTTTTCGTTCTACACAGCCGCTGCCCCTTGCTCTTTCCCACCCATTCGTTACATTCAACCTCTGACGTGACCGACCAAATATAGACTGAGAAACAAGACCACACACTTTGTGCATTCGGAATCGAAGGCAGGGCGTCCCTCGCCGCATTTGCTACGATTGCCATTTGCTACTTCTGCAGAAGCGGCGGCGGCGACGACGACGACAACGACGACGACGAATATCGCGAGAGGCTCTGAGATATGTGAGAAATACATCTATAAAATGTAATTCAGACTGCCTCGTCCCACCTTATGCTGTACCGCTTTGGCAAATGCTTTATCTGCGCCATTCGCCTTAATCGCATCTGAGAGTGATTCTTAAAAAAACGCCTGTCGCTAATTGTTCGTCATCACAGGTACTGTTTGCTATACGGCCACGACGCGCAACTGATTTCCAAAATTCATCTTTCTCCTGTGAGGATGGAACTTACGACCCCTGCATTATTAGACCAGTGCTCTACCACTGAGCTAAAGAGGCGCGGCCTAGCGGTACTCTTGGGTACTTCGTCCTTACGGTCGTCTGCATCATCAGACTTTAGCTGACAACACTTCATATTACCGGCTAATATTTGCAGCTATGGCGACAAATTACTGCTTGACTACACATCTGACACGTAACCGATGTGCTCTCCAAACAACAACACTTGCATTTCAGAACATGTCTTTCACACATGTCTACAAAATCACCTTCACCTTCAAATACAGCTTCCTTGCGACTGACAGAGACGTAGGCAAAGTTTAAAGTTGCTATTTCCATTAAATCTCGTTAATCAGAAAAACGGTAATTTACACTTGCAGCGGAACAAAATTCCGTTTCGCCCAGCGTCTGGCTCGAACCCACGACCCTGGGATTTAGAGTCTGACGCTCTACCGACTGAGCTAGCCGGCTACCTCGGTGAATACCTGCCGGGTAGCACGTCACACCGTACTCGTTTGGGTTGGGTGGTCCCATACAGAATCTCTCCATGATGCCTAATGTTTTCCTAACGTCACACTCGTCACGTACTTCACTTTTATGTCATAATCATTTCTGAGAGGTAAAGAAATTGCATGACAACATGCAGAGCTAGTGGCGTCAAAATTAACGCACATACTTTATGTGACTCAAAAGCCGAACGAGTTACTTTCCGACGTTGTTTTAGATGTGCAAGTGATAGTCAAAACTCGCTGTGTCGGCACTCTGCCGACCATTTCGCTAGTTAACACCGGTCTTGTTGTGTGTGTTTCAAGCTCAAGAGCATCTCCAAGCAAAAAATGGTCAACAGCAACATTCAGACGGTTTCGTACTGCTCAATTGCTACATTAAAACGTTATGTTTCTTTTTCAGAACTGGAAAAACACAAGGGTGACAGCATTCGAACCTGTAATCTTCAGATCCGAAGTCCGACGCCTTATCCATTAGGCCACACGGTCACTGACGACCAACATTTACATGTATACGACTCATCTCGAAACGCTCACACCCCTGAGGATTTGTGTTTTCGTTCTACACAGCCGCTGCCCCTTGCTCTTTCCCACCCATTCGTTACATTCAACCTCTGACGTGACCGACCAAATATAGACTGAGAAACAAGACCACACACTTTGTGCATTCGGAATCGAAGGCAGGGCGTCCCTCGCCGCATTTGCTACGATTGCCATTTGCTACTTCTGCAGAAGCGGCGGCGGCGACGACGACGTCGAATATCGCGAGAGGCTCTGAGATATGTGAGAAATACATCTATAAAATGTAATTCAGACTGCCTCGTCCCACCTTATGCTGTACCGCTTTGGCAAATGCTTTATCTGCGCCATTCGCCTTAATCGCATCTGAGAGTGATTCTTAAAAAAACGCCTGTCGCTAATTGTTCGTCATCACAGGTACTGTTTGCTATACGGCCACGACGCGCAACTGATTTCCAAAATTCATGTTTCTCCTGTGAGGATGGAACTTACGACCCCTGCTTTATTAGACCAGTGCTCTACCACTGAGCTAAAGAGGCGCGGCCTAGCGGTACTCTTGGGTACTTCGTCCTTACGGTCGTCTGCATCATCAGACTTTAGCTGACAACACTTCATATTACCGGCTAATATTTGCAGCTATGGCGACAAATTACTGCTTGACTACACATCTGACACGTAACCGATGTGCTCTCCAAACAACAACACTTGCATTTCAGAACATGTCTTTCACACATGTCTACAAAATCACCTTCACCTTCAAATACAGCTTCCTTGCGACTGACAGAGACGTAGGCAAAGTTTAAAGTTGCTATTTCCATTAAATCTCGTTAATCAGAAAAACGGTAATTTACACTTGCAGCGGAACAAAATTCCGTCCCGCCCAGCGTCTGGCTCGAACCCACGACCCTGGGATTAAGAGTCTGACGCTCTACCGACTGAGCTAGCCGGCTACCTCGGTGAATACCTGCCGGGTAGCACGTCACACAGTACTCGTTTGGGTTGGGTGGTCCCATACAGAATCTCTCCATGATCCCTAATGTTTTCCTAACGTCACACTCGTCACGTACTTCACTTTTATGTCATAATCATTTCTGAGAGGTAAAGAAATTGCATGACAACATGCAGAGCTAGTGGCGTCAAAATTAACGCACATACTTTATGTGACTCAAAAGCCGAACGAGTTACTTTCCGACGTTGTTTTAGATGTGCAAGTGATAGTCAAAACTCGCTGTGTCGGCACTCTGCCGACCATTTCGCTAGTTAACACCGGTCTTGTTGTGTGTGTTTCAAGCTCAAGAGCATCTCCAAGCAAAAAATGGTCAACAGCAACAATCAGACGGTTTCGTACTGCTCAATTGCTACATTAAAACGTTATGTTTCTTTTTCAGAACTGGAAAAACACAAGCGTGAAAGCATTCGAACCTGTAATCTTCAGATCCGAAGTCCGACGCCTTATCCATTAGGCCACACGGTCACTGACGACCAACATTTACATGTATACGACTCATCTCGAAACGCTCACACCCCTGAGGATTTGTGTTTTCGTTCTACACAGCCGCTGCCCCTTGCTCTTTCCCACCCATTCGTTACATTCAACCTCTGACGTGACCGACCAAATATAGACTGAGAAACAAGACCACACACTTTGTGCATTCGGAATCGAAGGCAGGGCGTCCCTCGCCGCATTTGCTACGATTGCCATTTGCTACTTCTGCAGAAGCGGCGGCGGCGACGACGACGACAAATATCGCGAGAGGCTCTGAGATATGTGAGAAATACATCTATAAAATGTAATTCAGACTGCCTCGTCCCACCTTATGCTGTACCGCTTTGGCAAATGCTTTATCTGCGCCATTCGCCTTAATCGCATCTGAGAGTGATTCTTAAAAAAACGCCTGTCGCTAATTGTTCGTCATCACAGGTACTGTTTGCTATACGGCCACGACGCGCAACTGATTTCCAAAATTCATCTTTCTCCTGTGAGGATGGAACTTACGACCCCTGGTTTATTAGACCAGTGCTCTACCACTGAGCTAAAGAGGCGCGGCCTAGCGGTACTCTTGGGTACTTCGTCCTTACGGTCGTCTGCATCATCAGACTTTAGCTGACAACACTTCATATTACCGGCTAATATTTGCAGCTATGGCGACAAATTACTGCTTGACTACACATCTGACACGTAACCGATGTGCTCTCCAAACAACAACACTTGCATTTCAGAACATGTCTTTCACACATGTCTACAAAATCACCTTCACCTTCAAATACAGCTTCCTTGCGACTGACAGAGACGTAGGCAAAGTTTAAAGTTGCTATTTCCATTAAATCTCGTTAATCAGAAAAACGGTAATTTACACTTGCAGCGGAACAAAATTCCGTCCCGCCCAGCGTCTGGCTCGAACCCACGACCCTGGGATTAAGAGTCTGACGCTCTACCGACTGAGCTAGCCGGCTACCTCGGTGAATACCTGCCGGGTAGCACGTCACACAGTACTCGTTTGGGTTGGGTGGTCCCATACAGAATCTCTCCATGATCCCTAATGTTTTCCTAACGTCACACTCGTCACGTACTTCACTTTTATGTCATAATCATTTCTGAGAGGTAAAGAAATTGCATGACAACATGCAGAGCTAGTGGCGTCAAAATTAACGCACATACTTTATGTGACTCAAAAGCCGAACGAGTTACTTTCCGACGTTGTTTTAGATGTGCAAGTGATAGTCAAAACTCGCTGTGTCGGCACTCTGCCGACCATTTCGCTAGTTAACACCGGTCTTGTTGTGTGTGTTTCAAGCTCAAGAGCATCTCCAAGCAAAAAATGGTCAACAGCAACAATCAGACGGTTTCGTACTGCTCAATTGCTACATTAAAACGTTATGTTTCTTTTTCAGAACTGGAAAAACACAAGCGTGAAAGCATTCGAACCTGTAATCTTCAGATCCGAAGTCCGACGCCTTATCCATTAGGCCACACGGTCACTGACGACCAACGTTTACATGTATACGACTCATCTCGAAACGCTCACACCCCTGAGGATTTGTGTTTTCGTTCTACACAGCCGCTGCCCCTTGCTCTTTCCCACCCATTCGTTACATTCAACCTCTGACGTGACCGACCAAATATAGACTGAGAAACAAGACCACACACTTTGTGCATTCGGAATCGAAGGCAGGGCGTCCCTCGCCGCATTTGCTACGATTGCCATTTGCTACTTCTGCAGAAGCGGCGGCGGCGGCGGCGACGACGACGACACTAGATCGCGTGTTTATCGCGAGAGGCTCTGAGATATGTGAGAAATACATCTATAAAATGTAATTCAGACTGCCTCGTCCCACCTTATGCTGTACCGCTTTGGCAAATGCTTTATCTGCGCCATTCGCCTTAATCGCAACTGAGAGTGATTCTTAAAAAAACGCCTGTCGCTAATTGTTCGTCATCACAGGTACTGTTTGCTATACGGCCACGACGCGCAACAGATTTCCAAAATTCATCTTTCTCCTGTGAGGATGGAACTTACGACCCCTGGTTTATTAGACCAGTGCTCTACCACTGAGCTAAAGAGGCGTGGCCTAGCGGTACTCTTGGGTACTTCGTCCTTACGGTCGTCTGCATCATCAGACTTTAGCTGACAACACTTCATATTACCGGCTAATATTTGCAGCTATGGCGACAAATAACTGCTTGACTACACATCTGACACGTAACCGATGTGCTCTCCAAACAACAACACTTGCATTTCAGAACATGTCTTTCACACATGTCTACAAAATCACCTTCACCTTCAAATACAGCTTCCTTGCGACTGACAGAGACGTAGGCAAAGTTTAAAGTTGCTATTTCCATTAAATCTCGTTAATCAGAAAAACGGTAATTTACACTTGCAGCGGAACAAAATTCCGTTCCGCCCAGCGTCTGGCTCGAACCCACGACCCTGGGATTAAGAGTCTGACGCTCTACCGACTGAGCTAGCCGGCTACCTCGGTGAATACCTGCCGGGTAGCACGTCACACCGTACTCGTTTGGGTTGGGTGGTCCCATACAGAATCTCTCCATGATGCCTAATGTTTTCCTAACGTCACACTCGTCACGTACTTCACTTTTATGTCATAATCATTTCTGAGAGGTAAAGAAATTGCATGACAACATGCAGAGCTAGTGGCGTCAAAATTAACGCACATACTTTATGTGACTCAAAAGCCGAACGAGTTACTTTCCGACGTTGTTTTAGATGTGCAAGTGATAGTCAAAACTCGCTGTGTCGGCACTCTGCCGACCATTTCGCTAGTTAACACCGGTCTTGTTGTGTGTGTTTCAAGCTCAAGAGCATCTCCAAGCAAAAAATGGTCAACAGCAACATTCAGACGGTTTCGTACTGCTCAATTGCTACATTAAAACGTTATGTTTCTTTTTCAGAACTGGAAAAACACAAGCGTGACAGCATTCGAACCTGTAATCTTCAGATCCGAAGTCCGACGCCTTATCCATTAGGCCACACGGTCACTGACGACCAACATTTACATGTATACGACTCATCTCGAAACGCTCACACCCCTGAGGATTTGTGTTTTCGTTCTACACAGCCGCTGCCCCTTGCTCTTTCCCACCCATTCGTTACATTCAACCTCTGACGTGACCGACCAAATATAGACTGAGAAACAAGACCACACACTTTGTGCATTCGGAATCGAAGGCAGGGCGTCCCTCGCCGCATTTGCTACGATTGCCATTTGCTACTTCTGCAGAAGCGGCGGCGGCGGCGACGACGACGACGACGACGACGACGAATATCGCGAGAGGCTCTGAGATATGTGAGAAATACATCTATAAAATGTAATTCAGACTGCCTCGTCCCACCTTATGCTGTACCGCTTTGGCAAATGCTTTATCTGCGCCATTCGCCTTAATCGCATCTGAGAGTGATTCTTAAAAAAACGCCTGTCGCTAATTGTTCGTCATCACAGGTACTGTTTGCTATACGGCCACGACGCGCAACTGATTTCCAAAATTCATCTTTCTCCTGTGAGGATGGAACTTACGACCCCTGGTTTATTAGACCAGTGCTCTACCACTGAGCTAAAGAGGCGCGGCCTAGCGGTACTCTTGGGTACTTCGTCCTTACGGTCGTCTGCATCATCAGACTTTAGCTGACAACACTTCATATTACCGGCTAATATTTGCAGCTATGGCGACAAATTACTGCTTGACTACACATCTGACACGTAACCGATGTGCTCTCCAAACAACAACACTTGCATTTCAGAACATGTCTTTCACACATGTCTACAAAATCACCTTCACCTTCAAATACAGCTTCCTTGCGACTGACAGAGACGTAGGCAAAGTTTAAAGTTGCTATTTCCATTAAATCTCGTTAATCAGAAAAACGGTAATTTACACTTGCAGCGGAACAAAATTCCGTTCCGCCCAGCGTCTGGCTCGAACCCACGACCCTGGGATTAAGAGTCTGACGCTCTACCGACTGAGCTAGCCGGCTACCTCGGTGAATACCTGCCGGGTAGCACGTCACACAGTACTCGTTTGGGTTGGGTGGTCCCATACAGAATCTCTCCATGATGCCTAATGTTTTCCTAACGTCACACTCGTCACGTACTTCACTTTTATGTCATAATCATTTCTGAGAGGTAAAGAAATTGCATGACAACATGCAGAGCTAGTGGCGTCAAAATTAACGCACATACTTTATGTGACTCAAAAGCCGAACGAGTTACTTTCCGACGTTGTTTTAGATGTGCAAGTGATAGTCAAAACTCGCTGTGTCGGCACTCTGCCGACCATTTCGCTAGTTAACACCGGTCTTGTTGTGTGTGTTTCAAGCTCAAGAGCATCTCCAAGCAAAAAATGGTCAACAGCAACATTCAGACGGTTTCGTACTGCTCAATTGCTACATTAAAACGTTATGTTTCTTTTTCAGAACTGGAAAAACACAAGCGTGACAGCATTCGAACCTGTAATCTTCAGATCCGAAGTCCGACGCCTTATCCATTAGGCCACACGGTCACTGACGACCAACATTTACATGTATACGACTCATCTCGAAACGCTCACACCCCTGAGGATTTGTGTTTTCGTTCTACACAGCCGCTGCCCCTTGCTCTTTCCCACCCATTCGTTACATTCAACCTCTGACGTGACCGACCAAATATAGACTGAGAAACAAGACCACACACTTTGTGCATTCGGAATCGAAGGCAGGGCGTCCCTCGCCGCATTTGCTACGATTGCCATTTGCTACTTCTGCAGAAGCGGCGGCGGCGACGACGACGACGACGACGACGACGACGAATATCGCGAGAGGCTCTGAGATATGTGAGAAATACATCTATAAAATGTAATTCAGACTGCCTCGTCCCACCTTATGCTGTACCGCTTTGGCAAATGCTTTATCTGCGCCATTCGCCTTAATCGCAACTGAGAGTGATTCTTAAAAAAACGCCTGTCGCTAATTGTTCGTCATCACAGGTACTGTTTGCTATACGGCCACGACGCGCAACAGATTTCCAAAATTCATCTTTCTCCTGTGAGGATGGAACTTACGACCCCTGGTTTATTAGACCAGTGCTCTACCACTGAGCTAAAGAGGCGTGGCCTAGCGGTACTCTTGGGTACTTCGTCCTTACGGTCGTCTGCATCATCAGACTTTAGCTGACAACACTTCATATTACCGGCTAATATTTGCAGCTATGGCGACAAATAACTGCTTGACTACACATCTGACACGTAACCGATGTGCTCTCCAAACAACAACACTTGCATTTCAGAACATGTCTTTCACACATGTCTACAAAATCACCTTCACCTTCAAATACAGCTTCCTTGCGACTGACAGAGACGTAGGCAAAGTTTAAAGTTGCTATTTCCATTAAATCTCGTTAATCAGAAAAACGGTAATTTACACTTGCAGCGGAACAAAATTCCGTTCCGCCCAGCGTCTGGCTCGAACCCACGACCCTGGGATTAAGAGTCTGACGCTCTACCGACTGAGCTAGCCGGCTACCTCGGTGAATACCTGCCGGGTAGCACGTCACACCGTACTCGTTTGGGTTGGGTGGTCCCATACAGAATCTCTCCATGATGCCTAATGTTTTCCTAACGTCACACTCGTCACGTACTTCACTTTTATGTCATAATCATTTCTGAGAGGTACAGAAATTGCATGACAACATGCAGAGCTAGTGGCGTCAAAATTAACGCACATACTTTATGTGACTCAAAAGCCGAACGAGTTACTTTCCGACGTTGTTTTAGATGTGCAAGTGATAGTCAAAACTCGCTGTGTCGGCACTCTGCCGACCATTTCGCTAGTTAACACCGGTCTTGTTGTGTGTGTTTCAAGCTCAAGAGCATCTCCAAGCAAAAAATGGTCAACAGCAACATTCAGACGGTTTCGTACTGCTCAATTGCTACATTAAAACGTTATGTTTCTTTTTCAGAACTGGAAAAACACAAGCGTGACAGCATTCGAACCTGTAATCTTCAGATCCGAAGTCCGACGCCTTATCCATTAGGCCACACGGTCACTGACGACCAACATTTACATGTATACGACTCATCTCGAAACGCTCACACCCCTGAGGATTTGTGTTTTCGTTCTACACAGCCGCTGCCCCTTGCTCTTTCCCACCCATTCGTTACATTCAACCTCTGACGTGACCGACCAAATATAGACTGAGAAACAAGACCACACACTTTGTGCATTCGGAATCGAAGGCAGGGCGTCCCTCGCCGCATTTGCTACGATTGCCATTTGCTACTTCTGCAGAAGCGGCGGCGACGACGACGACGACGACGACGACGACGAATATCGCGAGAGGCTCTGAGATATGTGAGAAATACATCTATAAAATGTAATTCAGACTGCCTCGTCCCACCTTATGCTGTACCGCTTTGGCAAATGCTTTATCTGCGCCATTCGCCTTAATCGCATCTGAGAGTGATTCTTAAAAAAACGCCTGTCGCTAATTGTTCGTCATCACAGGTACTGTTTGCTATACGGCCACGACGCGCAACTGATTTCCAAAATTCATCTTTCTCCTGTGAGGATGGAACTTACGACCCCTGGTTTATTAGACCAGTGCTCTACCACTGAGCTAAAGAGGCGCGGCCTAGCGGTACTCTTGGGTACTTCGTCCTTACGGTCGTCTGCATCATCAGACTTTAGCTGACAACACTTCATATTACCGGCTAATATTTGCAGCTATGGCGACAAATTACTGCTTGACTACACATCTGACACGTAACCGATGTGCTCTCCAAACAACAACACTTGCATTTCAGAACATGTCTTTCACACATGTCTACAAAATCACCTTCACCTTCAAATACAGCTTCCTTGCGACTGACAGAGACGTAGGCAAAGTTTAAAGTTGCTATTTCCATTAAATCTCGTTAATCAGAAAAACGGTAATTTACACTTGCAGCGGAACAAAATTCCGTTCCGCCCAGCGTCTGGCTCGAACCCACGACCCTGGGATTAAGAGTCTGACGCTCTACCGACTGAGCTAGCCGGCTACCTCGGTGAATACCTGCCGGGTAGCACGTCACACCGTACTCGTTTGGGTTGGGTGGTCCCATACAGAATCTCTCCATGATGCCTAATGTTTTCCTAACGTCACACTCGTCACGTACTTCACTTTTATGTCATAATCATTTCTGAGAGGTAAAGAAATTGCATGACAACATGCAGAGCTAGTGGCGTCAAAATTAACGCACATACTTTATGTGACTCAAAAGCCGAACGAGTTACTTTCCGACGTTGTTTTAGATGTGCAAGTGATAGTCAAAACTCGCTGTGTCGGCACTCTGCCGACCATTTCGCTAGTTAACACCGGTCTTGTTGTGTGTGTTTCAAGCTCAAGAGCATCTCCAAGCAAAAAATGGTCAACAGCAACATTCAGACGGTTTCGTACTGCTCAATTGCTACATTAAAACGTTATGTTTCTTTTTCAGAACTGGAAAAACACAAGCGTGACAGCATTCGAACCTGTAATCTTCAGATCCGAAGTCCGACGCCTTATCCATTAGGCCACACGGTCACTGACGACCAACATTTACATGTATACGACTCATCTCGAAACGCTCACACCCCTGAGGATTTGTGTTTTCGTTCTACACAGCCGCTGCCCCTTGCTCTTTCCCACCCATTCGTTACATTCAACCTCTGACGTGACCGACCAAATATAGACTGAGAAACAAGACCACACACTTTGTGCATTCGGAATCGAAGGCAGGGCGTCCCTCGCCGCATTTGCTACGATTGCCATTTGCTACTTCTGCAGAAGCGGCGGCGGCGACGACGACGACGACGACGACGACGAATATCGCGAGAGGCTCTGAGATATGTGAGAAATACATCTATAAAATGTAATTCAGACTGCCTCGTCCCACCTTATGCTGTACCGCTTTGGCAAATGCTTTATCTGCGCCATTCGCCTTAATCGCATCTGAGAGTGATTCTTAAAAAAACGCCTGTCGCTAATTGTTCGTCATCACAGGTACTGTTTGCTATACGGCCACGACGCGCAACTGATTTCCAAAATTCATCTTTCTCCTGTGAGGATGGAACTTACGACCCCTGCTTTATTAGACCAGTGCTCTACCACTGAGCTAAAGAGGCGTGGCCTAGCGGTACTCTTGGGTACTTCGTCCTTACGGTCGTCTGCATCATCAGACTTTAGCTGACAACACTTCATATTACCGGCTAATATTTGCAGCTATGGCGACAAATTACTGCTTGACTACACATCTGACACGTAACCGATGTGCTCTCCAAACAACAACACTTGCATTTCAGAACATGTCTTTCACACATGTCTACAAAATCACCTTCACCTTCAAATACAGCTTCCTTGCGACTGACAGAGACGTAGGCAAAGTTTAAAGTTGCTATTTCCATTAAATCTCGTTAATCAGAAAAACGGTAATTTACACTTGCAGCGGAACAAAATTCCGTCCCGCCCAGCGTCTGGCTCGAACCCACGACCCTGGCATTAAGAGTCTGACGCTCTACCGACTGAGCTAGCCGGCTACCTCGGTGAATACCTGCCGGGTAGCACGTCACACAGTACTCGTTTGGGTTGGGTGGTCCCATACAGAATCTCTCCATGATCCCTAATGTTTTCCTAACGTCACACTCGTCACGTACTTCACTTTTATGTCATAATCATTTCTGAGAGGTAAAGAAATTGCATGACAACATGCAGAGCTAGTGGCGTCAAAATTAACGCACATACTTTATGTGACTCAAAAGCCGAACGAGTTACTTTCCGACGTTGTTTTAGATGTGCAAGTGATAGTCAAAACTCGCTGTGTCGGCACTCTGCCGACCATTTCGCTAGTTAACACCGGTCTTGTTGTGTGTGTTTCAAGCTCAAGAGCATCTCCAAGCAAAAAATGGTCAACAGCAACAATCAGACGGTTTCGTACTGCTCAATTGCTACATTAAAACGTTATGTTTCTTTTTCAGAACTGGAAAAACACAAGCGTGAAAGCATTCGAACCTGTAATCTTCAGATCCGAAGTCCGACGCCTTATCCATTAGGCCACACGGTCACTGACGACCAACGTTTACATGTATACGACTCATCTCGAAACGCTCACACCCCTGAGGATTTGTGTTTTCGTTCTACACAGCCGCTGCCCCTTGCTCTTTCCCACCCATTCGTTACATTCAACCTCTGACGTGACCGACCAAATATAGACTGAGAAACAAGACCACACACTTTGTGCATTCGGAATCGAAGGCAGGGCGTCCCTCGCCGCATTTGCTACGATTGCCATTTGCTACTTCTGCAGAAGCGGCGGCGGCGGCGGCGACGACGACGACGACGACGACGAATATCGCGAGAGGCTCTGAGATATGTGAGAAATACATCTATAAAATGTAATTCAGACTGCCTCGTCCCACCTTATGCTGTACCGCTTTGGCAAATGCTTTATCTGCGCCATTCGCCTTAATCGCAACTGAGAGTGATTCTTAAAAAAACGCCTGTCGCTAATTGTTCGTCATCACAGGTACTGTTTGCTATACGGCCACGACGCGCAACAGATTTCCAAAATTCATCTTTCTCCTGTGAGGATGGAACTTACGACCCCTGGTTTATTAGACCAGTGCTCTACCACTGAGCTAAAGAGGCGTGGCCTAGCGGTACTCTTGGGTACTTCGTCCTTACGGTCGTCTGCATCATCAGACTTTAGCTGACAACACTTCATATTACCGGCTAATATTTGCAGCTATGGCGACAAATAACTGCTTGACTACACATCTGACACGTAACCGATGTGCTCTCCAAACAACAACACTTGCATTTCAGAACATGTCTTTCACACATGTCTACAAAATCACCTTCACCTTCAAATACAGCTTCCTTGCGACTGACAGAGACGTAGGCAAAGTTTAAAGTTGCTATTTCCATTAAATCTCGTTAATCAGAAAAACGGTAATTTACACTTGCAGCGGAACAAAATTCCGTTCCGCCCAGCGTCTGGCTCAAACCCACGACCCTGGGATTAAGAGTCTGACGCTCTACCGACTGAGCTAGCCGGCTACCTCGGTGAATACCTGCCGGGTAGCACGTCACACCGTACTCGTTTGGGTTGGGTGGTCCCATACAGAATCTCTCCATGATGCCTAATGTTTTCCTAACGTCACACTCGTCACGTACTTCACTTTTATGTCATAATCATTTCTGAGAGGTAAAGAAATTGCATGACAACATGCAGAGCTAGTGGCGTCAAAATTAACGCACATACTTTATGTGACTCAAAAGCCGAACGAGTTACTTTCCGACGTTGTTTTAGATGTGCAAGTGATAGTCAAAACTCGCTGTGTCGGCACTCTGCCGACCATTTCGCTAGTTAACACCGGTCTTGTTGTGTGTGTTTCAAGCTCAAGAGCATCTCCAAGCAAAAAATGGTCAACAGCAACATTCAGACGGTTTCGTACTGCTCAATTGCTACATTAAAACGTTATGTTTCTTTTTCAGAACTGGAAAAACACAAGCGTGACAGCATTCGAACCTGTAATCTTCAGATCCGAAGTCCGACGCCTTATCCATTAGGCCACACGGTCACTGACGACCAACATTTACATGTATACGACTCATCTCGAAACGCTCACACCCCTGAGGATTTGTGTTTTCGTTCTACACAGCCGCTGCCCCTTGCTCTTTCCCACCCATTCGTTACATTCAACCTCTGACGTGACCGACCAAATATAGACTGAGAAACAAGACCACACACTTTGTGCATTCGGAATCGAAGGCAGGGCGTCCCTCGCCGCATTTGCTACGATTGCCATTTGCTACTTCTGCAGAAGCGGCGGCGGCGGCGGCGACGACGACGACGACGACGACGAATATCGCGAGAGGCTCTGAGATATGTGAGAAATACATCTATAAAATGTAATTCAGACTGCCTCGTCCCACCTTATGCTGTACCGCTTTGGCAAATGCTTTATCTGCGCCATTCGCCTTAATCGCAACTGAGAGTGATTCTTAAAAAAACGCCTGTCGCTAATTGTTCGTCATCACAGGTACTGTTTGCTATACGGCCACGACGCGCAACAGATTTCCAAAATTCATCTTTCTCCTGTGAGGATGGAACTTACGACCCCTGGTTTATTAGACCAGTGCTCTACCACTGAGCTAAAGAGGCGTGGCCTAGCGGTACTCTTGGGTACTTCGTCCTTACGGTCGTCTGCATCATCAGACTTTAGCTGACAACACTTCATATTACCGGCTAATATTTGCAGCTATGGCGACAAATAACTGCTTGACTACACATCTGACACGTAACCGATGTGCTCTCCAAACAACAACACTTGCATTTCAGAACATGTCTTTCACACATGTCTACAAAATCACCTTCACCTTCAAATACAGCTTCCTTGCGACTGACAGAGACGTAGGCAAAGTTTAAAGTTGCTATTTCCATTAAATCTCGTTAATCAGAAAAACGGTAATTTACACTTGCAGCGGAACAAAATTCCGTTCCGCCCAGCGTCTGGCTCGAACCCACGACCCTGGGATTAAGAGTCTGACGCTCTACCGACTGAGCTAGCCGGCTACCTCGGTGAATACCTGCCGGGTAGCACGTCACACCGTACTCGTTTGGGTTGGGTGGTCCCATACAGAATCTCTCCATGATGCCTAATGTTTTCCTAACGTCACACTCGTCACGTACTTCACTTTTATGTCATAATCATTTCTGAGAGGTAAAGAAATTGCATGACAACATGCAGAGCTAGTGGCGTCAAAATTAACGCACATACTTTATGTGACTCAAAAGCCGAACGAGTTACTTTCCGACGTTGTTTTAGATGTGCAAGTGATAGTCAAAACTCGCTGTGTCGGCACTCTGCCGACCATTTCGCTAGTTAACACCGGTCTTGTTGTGTGTGTTTCAAGCTCAAGAGCATCTCCAAGCAAAAAATGGTCAACAGCAACATTCAGACGGTTTCGTACTGCTCAATTGCTACATTAAAACGTTATGTTTCTTTTTCAGAACTGGAAAAACACAAGCGTGACAGCATTCGAACCTGTAATCTTCAGATCCGAAGTCCGACGCCTTATCCATTAGGCCACACGGTCACTGACGACCAACATTTACATGTATACGACTCATCTCGAAACGCTCACACCCCTGAGGATTTGTGTTTTCGTTCTACACAGCCGCTGCCCCTTGCTCTTTCCCACCCATTCGTTACATTCAACCTCTGACGTGACCGACCAAATATAGACTGAGAAACAAGACCACACACTTTGTGCATTCGGAATCGAAGGCAGGGCGTCCCTCGCCGCATTTGCTACGATTGCCATTTGCTACTTCTGCAGAAGCGGCGGCGGCGGCGACGACGACGACGACGACGACGACGAATATCGCGAGAGGCTCTGAGATATGTGAGAAATACATCTATAAAATGTAATTCAGACTGCCTCGTCCCACCTTATGCTGTACCGCTTTGGCAAATGCTTTATCTGCGCCATTCGCCTTAATCGCATCTGAGAGTGATTCTTAAAAAAAACGCCTGTCGCTAATTGTTCGTCATCACAGGTACTGTTTGCTATACGGCCACGACGCGCAACTGATTTCCAAAATTCATCTTTCTCCTGTGAGGATGGAACTTACGACCCCTGCTTTATTAGACCAGTGCTCTACCACTGAGCTAAAGAGGCGCGGCCTAGCGGTACTCTTGGGTACTTCGTCCTTACGGTCGTCTGCATCATCAGACTTTAGCTGACAACACTTCATATTACCGGCTAATATTTGCAGCTATGGCGACAAATTACTGCTTGACTACACATCTGACACGTAACCGATGTGCTCTCCAAACAACAACACTTGCATTTCAGAACATGTCTTTCACACATGTCTACAAAATCACCTTCACCTTCAAATACAGCTTCCTTGCGACTGACAGAGACGTAGGCAAAGTTTAAAGTTGCTATTTCCATTAAATCTCGTTAATCAGAAAAACGGTAATTTACACTTGCAGCGGAACAAAATTCCGTCCCGCCCAGCGTCTGGCTCGAACCCACGACCCTGGGATTAATAGTCTGACGCTCTACCGACTGAGCTAGCCGGCTACCTCGGTGAATACCTGCCGGGTAGCACGTCACACCGTACTCGTTTGGGTTGGGTGGTCCCATACAGAATCTCTCCATGATGCCTAATGTTTTCCTAACGTCACACTCGTCACGTACTTCACTTTTATGTCATAATCATTTCTGAGAGGTAAAGAAATTGCATGACAACATGCAGAGCTAGTGGCGTCAAAATTAACGCACATACTTTATGTGACTCAAAAGCCGAACGAGTTACTTTCCGACGTTGTTTTAGATGTGCAAGTGATAGTCAAAACTCGCTGTGTCGGCACTCTGCCGACCATTTCGCTAGTTAACACCGGTCTTGTTGTGTGTGTTTCAAGCTCAAGAGCATCTCCAAGCAAAAAATGGTCAACAGCAACATTCAGACGGTTTCGTACTGCTCAATTGCTACATTAAAACGTTATGTTTCTTTTTCAGAACTGGAAAAACACAAGCGTGACAGCATTCGAACCCGTAATCTTCAGATCCGAAGTCCGACGCCTTATCCATTAGGCCACACGGTCACTGACGACCAACATTTACATGTATACGACTCATCTCGAAACGCTCACACCCCTGAGGATTTGTGTTTTCGTTCTACACAGCCGCTGCCCCTTGCTCTTTCCCACCCATTCGTTACATTCAACCTCTGACGTGACCGACCAAATATAGACTGAGAAACAAGACCACACACTTTGTGCATTCGGAATCGAAGGCAGGGCGTCCCTCGCCGCATTTGCTACGATTGCCATTTGCTACTTCTGCAGAAGCGGCGGCGGCGGCGGCGACGACGACGACGACGACGACGACGAATATCGCGAGAGGCTCTGAGATATGTGAGAAATACATCTATAAAATGTAATTCAGACTGCCTCGTCCCACCTTATGCTGTACCGCTTTGGCAAATGCTTTATCTGCGCCATTCGCCTTAATCGCATCTGAGAGTGATTCTTAAAAAAACGCCTGTCGCTAATTGTTCGTCATCACAGGTACTGTTTGCTATACGGCCACGACGCGCAACTGATTTCCAAAATTCATCTTTCTCCTGTGAGGATGGAACTTACGACCCCTGCTTTATTAGACCAGTGCTCTACCACTGAGCTAAAGAGGCGCGGCCTAGCGGTACTCTTGGGTACTTCGTCCTTACGGTCGTCTGCATCATCAGACTTTAGCTGACAACACTTCATATTACCGGCTAATATTTGCAGCTATGGCGACAAATTACTGCTTGACTACACATCTGACACGTAACCGATGTGCTCTCCAAACAACAACACTTGCATTTCAGAACATGTCTTTCACACATGTCTACAAAATCACCTTCACCTTCAAATACAGCTTCCTTGCGACTGACAGAGACGTAGGCAAAGTTTAAAGTTGCTATTTCCATTAAATCTCGTTAATCAGAAAAACGGTAATTTACACTTGCAACACTAGATCGCGTGTTCCGCCCAGCGTCTGGCTCGAACCCACGACCCTGGGATTAAGAGTCTGACGCTCTACCGACTGAGCTAGCCGGCTACCTCGGTGAATACCTGCCGGGTAGCACGTCCACACCGTACTCGTTTGGGTTGGGTGGTCCCATACAGAATCTCTCCATGATGCCTAATGTTTTCCTAACGTCACACTCGTCACGTACTTCACTTTTATGTCATAATCATTTCTGAGAGGTAAAGAAATTGCATGACAACATGCAGAGCTAGTGGCGTCAAAATTAACGCACATACTTTATGTGACTCAAAAGCCGAACGAGTTACTTTCCGACGTTGTTTTAGATGTGCAAGTGATAGTCAAAACTCGCTGTGTCGGCACTCTGCCGACCATTTCGCTAGTTAACACCGGTCTTGTTGTGTGTGTTTCAAGCTCAAGAGCATCTCCAAGCAAAAAATGGTCAACAGCAACATTCAGACGGTTTCGTACTGCTCAATTGCTACATTAAAACGTTATGTTTCTTTTTCAGAACTGGAAAAACACAAGCGTGACAGCATTCGAACCTGTAATCTTCAGATCCGAAGTCCGACGCCTTATCCATTAGGCCACACGGTCACTGACGACCAACATTACATGTTTACGACTCATCTCGAAACGCTCACACCCCTGAGGATTTGTGTTTTCGTTCTACACAGCCGCTGCCCCTTGCTCTTTCCCACCCATTCGTTACATTCAACCTCTGACGTGACCGACCAAATATAGACTGAGAAACAAGACCACACACTTTGTGCATTCGGAATCGAAGGCAGGGCGTCCCTCGCCGCATTTGCTACGATTGCCATTTGCTACTTCTGCAGAAGCGGCGGCGGCGGCGACGACGACGACGACGACGACGACGAATATCGCGAGAGGCTCTGAGATATGTGAGAAATACATCTATAAAATGTAATTCAGACTGCCTCGTCCCACCTTATGCTGTACCGCTTTGGCAAATGCTTTATCTGCGCCATTCGCCTTAATCGCATCTGAGAGTGATTCTTAAAAAAACGCCTGTCGCTAATTGTTCGTCATCACAGGTACTGTTTGCTATACGGCCACGACGCGCAACTGATTTCCAAAATTCATCTTTCTCCTGTGAGGATGGAACTTACGACCCCTGCTTTATTAGACCAGTGCTCTACCACTGAGCTAAAGAGGCGCGGCCTAGCGGTACTCTTGGGTACTTCGTCCTTACGGTCGTCTGCATCATCAGACTTTAGCTGACAACACTTCATATTACCGGCTAATATTTGCAGCTATGGCGACAAATTACTGCTTGACTACACATCTGACACGTAACCGATGTGCTCTCCAAACAACAACACTTGCATTTCAGAACATGTCTTTCACACATGTCTACAAAATCACCTTCACCTTCAAATACAGCTTCCTTGCGACTGACAGAGACGTAGGCAAAGTTTAAAGTTGCTATTTCCATTAAATCTCGTTAATCAGAAAAACGGTAATTTACACTTGCAGCGGAACAAAATTCCGTCCCGCCCAGCGTCTGGCTCGAACCCACGACCCTGGGATTAAGAGTCTGACGCTCTACCGACTGAGCTAGCCGGCTACCTCGGTGAATACCTGCCGGGTAGCACGTCACACCGTACTCGTTTGGGTTGGGTGGTCCCATACAGAATCTCTCCATGATGCCTAATGTTTTCCTAACGTCACACTCGTCACGTACTTCACTTTTATGTCATAATCATTTCTGAGAGGTAAAGAAATTGCATGACAACATGCAGAGCTAGTGGCGTCAAAATTAACGCACATACTTTATGTGACTCAAAAGCCGAACGAGTTACTTTCCGACGTTGTTTTAGATGTGCAAGTGATAGTCAAAACTCGCTGTGTCGGCACTCTGCCGACCATTTCGCTAGTTAACACCGGTCTTGTTGTGTGTGTTTCAAGCTCAAGAGCATCTCCAAGCAAAAAATGGTCAACAGCAACATTCAGACGGTTTCGTACTGCTCAATTGCTACATTAAAACGTTATGTTTCTTTTTCAGAACTGGAAAAACACAAGCGTGACAGCATTCGAACCTGTAATCTTCAGATCCGAAGTCCGACGCCTTATCCATTAGGCCACACGGTCACTGACGACCAACATTACATGTTTACGACTCATCTCGAAACGCTCACACCCCTGAGGATTTGTGTTTTCGTTCTACACAGCCGCTGCCCCTTGCTCTTTCCCACCCATTCGTTACATTCAACCTCTGACGTGACCGACCAAATATAGACTGAGAAACAAGACCACACACTTTGTGCATTCGGAATCGAAGGCAGGGCGTCCCTCGCCGCATTTGCTACGATTGCCATTTGCTACTTCTGCAGAAGCGGCGGCGGCGACGACGACGACGACGACGACGACGAATATCGCGAGAGGCTCTGAGATATGTGAGAAATACATCTATAAAATGTAATTCAGACTGCCTCGTCCCACCTTATGCTGTACCGCTTTGGCAAATGCTTTATCTGCGCCATTCGCCTTAATCGCATCTGAGAGTGATTCTTAAAAAAACGCCTGTCGCTAATTGTTCGTCATCACAGGTACTGTTTGGTATACGGCCACGACGCGCAACTGATTTCCAAAATTCATCTTTCTCCTGTGAGGATGGAACTTACGACCCCTGCTTTATTAGACCAGTGCTCTACCACTGAGCTAAAGAGGCGCGGCCTAGCGGTACTCTTGGGTACTTCGTCCTTACGGTCGTCTGCATCATCAGACTTTAGCTGACAACACTTCATATTACCGGCTAATATTTGCAGCTATGGCGACAAATTACTGCTTGACTACACATCTGACACGTAACCGATGTGCTCTCCAAACAACAACACTTGCATTTCAGAACATGTCTTTCACACATGTCTACAAAATCACCTTCACCTTCAAATACAGCTTCCTTGCGACTGACAGAGACGTAGGCAAAGTTTAAAGTTGCTATTTCCATTAAATCTCGTTAATCAGAAAAACGGTAATATACACTTGCAGCGGAACAAAATTCCGTCCCACCCAGCGTCTGGCTCGAACCCACGACCCTGGGATTAAGAGTCTGACGCTCTACCGACTGAGCTAGCCGGCTACCTCGGTGAATACCTGCCGGGTAGCACGTCACACCGTACTCGTTTGGGTTGGGTGGTCCCATACAGAATCTCTCCATGATGCCTAATGTTTTCCTAACGTCACACTCGTCACGTACTTCACTTTTATGTCATAATCATTTCTGAGAGGTAAAGAAATTGCATGACAACATGCAGAGCTAGTGGCGTCAAAATTAACGCACATACTTTATGTGACTCAAAAGCCGAACGAGTTACTTTCCGACGTTGTTTTAGATGTGCAAGTGATAGTCAAAACTCGCTGTGTCGGCACTCTGCCGACCATTTCGCTAGTTAACACCGGTCTTGTTGTGTGTGTTTCAAGCTCAAGAGCATCTCCAAGCAAAAAATGGTCAACAGCAACATTCAGACGGTTTCGTACTGCTCAATTGCTACATTAAAACGTTATGTTTCTTTTTCAGAACTGGAAAAACACAAGCGTGACAGCATTCGAACCTGTAATCTTCAGATCCGAAGTCCGACGCCTTATCCATTAGGCCACACGGTCACTGACGACCAACATTTACATGTATACGACTCATCTCGAAACGCTCACACCCCTGAGGATTTGTGTTTTCGTTCTACACAGCCGCTGCCCCTTGCTCTTTCCCACCCATTCGTTACATTCAACCTCTGACGTGACCGACCAAATATAGACTGAGAAACAAGACCACACACTTTGTGCATTCGGAATCGAAGGCAGGGCGTCCCTCGCCGCATTTGCTACGATTGCCATTTGCTACTTCTGCAGAAGCGGCGGCGGCGGCGGCGACGACGACGACGACGACGACGAATATCGCGAGAGGCTCTGAGATATGTGAGAAATACATCTATAAAATGTAATTCAGACTGCCTCGTCCCACCTTATGCTGTACCGCTTTGGCAAATGCTTTATCTGCGCCATTCGCCTTAATCGCAACTGAGAGTGATTCTTAAAAAAACGCCTGTCGCTAATTGTTCGTCATCACAGGTACTGTTTGCTATACGGCCACGACGCGCAACAGATTTCCAAAATTCATCTTTCTCCTGTGAGGATGGAACTTACGACCCCTGGTTTATTAGACCAGTGCTCTACCACTGAGCTAAAGAGGCGTGGCCTAGCGGTACTCTTGGGTACTTCGTCCTTACGGTCGTCTGCATCATCAGACTTTAGCTGACAACACTTCATATTACCGGCTAATATTTGCAGCTATGGCGACAAATTACTGCTTGACTACACATCTGACACGTAACCGATGTGCTCTCCAAACAACAACACTTGCATTTCAGAACATGTCTTTCACACATGTCTACAAAATCACCTTCACCTTCAAATACAGCTTCCTTGCGACTGACAGAGACGTAGGCAAAGTTTAAAGTTGCTATTTCCATTAAATCTCGTTAATCAGAAAAACGGTAATTTACACTTGCAGCGGAACAAAATTCCGTTCCGCCCAGCGTCTGGCTCGAACCCACGACCCTGGGATTAAGAGTCTGACGCTCTACCGACTGAGCTAGCCGGCTACCTCGGTGAATACCTGCCGGGTAGCACGTCACACCGTACTCGTTTGGGTTGGGTGGTCCCATACAGAATCTCTCCATGATGCCTAATGTTTTCCTAACGTCACACTCGTCACGTACTTCACTTTTATGTCATAATCATTTCTGAGAGGTAAAGAAATTGCATGACAACATGCAGAGCTAGTGGCGTCAAAATTAACGCACATACTTTATGTGACTCAAAAGCCGAACGAGTTACTTTCCGACGTTGTTTTAGATGTGCAAGTGATAGTCAAAACTCGCTGTGTCGGCACTCTGCCGACCATTTCGCTAGTTAACACCGGTCTTGTTGTGTGTGTTTCAAGCTCAAGAGCATCTCCAAGCAAAAAATGGTCAACAGCAACATTCAGACGGTTTCGTACTGCTCAATTGCTACATTAAAACGTTATGTTTCTTTTTCAGAACTGGAAAAACACAAGCGTGACAGCATTCGAACCTGTAATCTTCAGATCCGAAGTCCGACGCCTTATCCATTAGGCCACACGGTCACTGACGACCAACATTTACATGTATACGACTCATCTCGAAACGCTCACACCCCTGAGGATTTGTGTTTTCGTTCTACACAGCCGCTGCCCCTTGCTCTTTCCCACCCATTCGTTACATTCAACCTCTGACGTGACCGACCAAATATAGACTGAGAAACAAGACCACACACTTTGTGCATTCGGAATCGAAGGCAGGGCGTCCCTCGCCGCATTTGCTACGATTGCCATTTGCTACTTCTGCAGAAGCGGCGGCGGCGGCGGCGGCGGCGACGACGACGACGACGACGACGACGAATATCGCGAGAGGCTCTGAGATATGTGAGAAATACATCTATAAAATGTAATTCAGACTGCCTCGTCCCACCTTATGCTGTACCGCTTTGGCAAATGCTTTATCTGCGCCATTCGCCTTAATCGCATCTGAGAGTGATTCTTAAAAAAACGCCTGTCGCTAATTGTTCGTCATCACAGGTACTGTTTGCTATACGGCCACGACGCGCAACTGATTTCCAAAATTCATCTTTCTCCTGTGAGGATGGAACTTACGACCCCTGCTTTATTAGACCAGTGCTCTACCACTGAGCTAAAGAGGCGCGGCCTAGCGGTACTCTTGGGTACTTCGTCCTTACGGTCGTCTGCATCATCAGACTTTAGCTGACAACACTTCATATTACCGGCTAATATTTGCAGCTATGGCGACAAATTACTGCTTGACTACACATCTGACACGTAACCGATGTGCTCTCCAAACAACAACACTTGCATTTCAGAACATGTCTTTCACACATGTCTACAAAATCACCTTCACCTTCAAATACAGCTTCCTTGCGACTGACAGAGACGTAGGCAAAGTTTAAAGTTGCTATTTCCATTAAATCTCGTTAATCAGAAAAACGGTAATTTACACTTGCAGCGGAACAAAATTCCGTCCCGCCCAGCGTCTGGCTCGAACCCACGACCCTGGGATTAAGAGTCTGACGCTCTACCGACTGAGCTAGCCGGCTACCTCGGTAAATACCTGCCGGGTAGCACGTCACACCGTACTCGTTTGGGTTGGGTGGTCCCATACAGAATCTCTCCATGATGCCTAATGTTTTCCTAACGTCACACTCGTCACGTACTTCACTTTTATGTCATAATCATTTCTGAGAGGTAAAGAAATTGCATGACAACATGCAGAGCTAGTGGCGTCAAAATTAACGCACATACTTTATGTGACTCAAAAGCCGAACGAGTTACTTTCCGACGTTGTTTTAGATGTGCAAGTGATAGTCAAAACTCGCTGTGTCGGCACTCTGCCGACCATTTCGCTAGTTAACACCGGTCTTGTTGTGTGTGTTTCAAGCTCAAGAGCATCTCCAAGCAAAAAATGGTCAACAGCAACATTCAGACGGTTTCGTACTGCTCAATTGCTACATTAAAACGTTATGTTTCTTTTTCAGAACTGGAAAAACACAAGCGTGACAGCATTCGAACCTGTAATCTTCAGATCCGAAGTCCGACGCCTTATCCATTAGGCCACACGGTCACTGACGACCAACATTACATGTTTACGACTCATCTCGAAACGCTCACACCCCTGAGGATTTGTGTTTTCGTTCTACACAGCCGCTGCCCCTTGCTCTTTCCCACCCATTCGTTACATTCAACCTCTGACGTGACCGACCAAATATAGACTGAGAAACAAGACCACACACTTTGTGCATTCGGAATCGAAGGCAGGGCGTCCCTCGCCGCATTTGCTACGATTGCCATTTGCTACTTCTGCAGAAGCGGCGGCGGCGGCGACGACGACGACGACGACGACGACGAATATCGCGAGAGGCTCTGAGATATGTGAGAAATACATCTATAAAATGTAATTCAGACTGCCTCGTCCCACCTTATGCTGTACCGCTTTGGCAAATGCTTTATCTGCGCCATTCGCCTTAATCGCATCTGAGAGTGATTCTTAAAAAAACGCCTGTCGCTAATTGTTCGTCATCACAGGTACTGTTTGCTATACGGCCACGACGCGCAACTGATTTCCAAAATTCATCTTTCTCCTGTGAGGATGGAACTTACGACCCCTGCTTTATTAGACCAGTGCTCTACCACTGAGCTAAAGAGGCGCGGCCTAGCGGTACTCTTGGGTACTTCGTCCTTACGGTCGTCTGCATCATCAGACTTTAGCTGACAACACTTCATATTACCGGCTAATATTTGCAGCTATGGCGACAAATTACTGCTTGACTACACATCTGACACGTAACCGATGTGCTCTCCAAACAACAACACTTGCATTTCAGAACATGTCTTTCACACATGTCTACAAAATCACCTTCACCTTCAAATACAGCTTCCTTGCGACTGACAGAGACGTAGGCAAAGTTTAAAGTTGCTATTTCCATTAAATCTCGTTAATCAGAAAAACGGTAATATACACTTGCAGCGGAACAAAATTCCGTCCCACCCAGCGTCTGGCTCGAACCCACGACCCTGGGATTAAGAGTCTGACGCTCTACCGACTGAGCTAGCCGGCTACCTCGGTGAATACCTGCCGGGTAGCACGTCACACCGTACTCGTTTGGGTTGGGTGGTCCCATACAGAATCTCTCCATGATGCCTAATGTTTTCCTAACGTCACACTCGTCACGTACTTCACTTTTATGTCATAATCATTTCTGAGAGGTAAAGAAATTGCATGACAACATGCAGAGCTAGTGGCGTCAAAATTAACGCACATACTTTATGTGACTCAAAAGCCGAACGAGTTACTTTCCGACGTTGTTTTAGATGTGCAAGTGATAGTCAAAACTCGCTGTGTCGGCACTCTGCCGACCATTTCGCTAGTTAACACCGGTCTTGTTGTGTGTGTTTCAAGCTCAAGAGCATCTCCAAGCAAAAAATGGTCAACAGCAACATTCAGACGGTTTCGTACTGCTCAATTGCTACATTAAAACGTTATGTTTCTTTTTCAGAACTGGAAAAACACAAGCGTGACAGCATTCGAACCTGTAATCTTCAGATCCGAAGTCCGACGCCTTATCCATTAGGCCACACGGTCACTGACGACCAACATTTACATGTATACGACTCATCTCGAAACGCTCACACCCCTGAGGATTTGTGTTTTCGTTCTACACAGCCGCTGCCCCTTGCTCTTTCCCACCCATTCGTTACATTCAACCTCTGACGTGACCGACCAAATATAGACTGAGAAACAAGACCACACACTTTGTGCATTCGGAATCGAAGGCAGGGCGTCCCTCGCCGCATTTGCTACGATTGCCATTTGCTACTTCTGCAGAAGCGGCGGCGGCGGCGGCGACGACGACGACGACGACGACGACGACGAATATCGCGAGAGGCTCTGAGATATGTGAGAAATACATCTATAAAATGTAATTCAGACTGCCTCGTCCCACCTTATGCTGTACCGCTTTGGCAAATGCTTTATCTGCGCCATTCGCCTTAATCGCAACTGAGAGTGATTCTTAAAAAAACGCCTGTCGCTAATTGTTCGTCATCACAGGTACTGTTTGCTATACGGCCACGACGCGCAACAGATTTCCAAAATTCATCTTTCTCCTGTGAGGATGGAACTTACGACCCCTGGTTTATTAGACCAGTGCTCTACCACTGAGCTAAAGAGGCGTGGCCTAGCGGTACTCTTGGGTACTTCGTCCTTACGGTCGTCTGCATCATCAGACTTTAGCTGACAACACTTCATATTACCGGCTAATATTTGCAGCTATGGCGACAAATTACTGCTTGACTACACATCTGACACGTAACCGATGTGCTCTCCAAACAACAACACTTGCATTTCAGAACATGTCTTTCACACATGTCTACAAAATCACCTTCACCTTCAAATACAGCTTCCTTGCGACTGACAGAGACGTAGGCAAAGTTTAAAGTTGCTATTTCCATTAAATCTCGTTAATCAGAAAAACGGTAATTTACACTTGCAGCGGAACAAAATTCCGTTCCGCCCAGCGTCTGGCTCGAACCCACGACCCTGGGATTAAGAGTCTGACGCTCTACCGACTGAGCTAGCCGGCTACCTCGGTGAATACCTGCCGGGTAGCACGTCACACCGTACTCGTTTGGGTTGGGTGGTCCCATACAGAATCTCTCCATGATGCCTAATGTTTTCCTAACGTCACACTCGTCACGTACTTCACTTTTATGTCATAATCATTTCTGAGAGGTAAAGAAATTGCATGACAACATGCAGAGCTAGTGGCGTCAAAATTAACGCACATACTTTATGTGACTCAAAAGCCGAACGAGTTACTTTCCGACGTTGTTTTAGATGTGCAAGTGATAGTCAAAACTCGCTGTGTCGGCACTCTGCCGACCATTTCGCTAGTTAACACCGGTCTTGTTGTGTGTGTTTCAAGCTCAAGAGCATCTCCAAGCAAAAAATGGTCAACAGCAACATTCAGACGGTTTCGTACTGCTCAATTGCTACATTAAAACGTTATGTTTCTTTTTCAGAACTGGAAAAACACAAGCGTGACAGCATTCGAACCTGTAATCTTCAGATCCGAAGTCCGACGCCTTATCCATTAGGCCACACGGTCACTGACGACCAACATTTACATGTATACGACTCATCTCGAAACGCTCACACCCCTGAGGATTTGTGTTTTCGTTCTACACAGCCGCTGCCCCTTGCTCTTTCCCACCCATTCGTTACATTCAACCTCTGACGTGACCGACCAAATATAGACTGAGAAACAAGACCACACACTTTGTGCATTCGGAATCGAAGGCAGGGCGTCCCTCGCCGCATTTGCTACGATTGCCATTTGCTACTTCTGCAGAAGCGGCGGCGGCGGCGACGACGACGACGACGACGACGACGAATATCGCGAGAGGCTCTGAGATATGTGAGAAATACATCTATAAAATGTAATTCAGACTGCCTCGTCCCACCTTATGCTGTACCGCTTTGGCAAATGCTTTATCTGCGCCATTCGCCTTAATCGCATCTGAGAGTGATTCTTAAAAAAACGCCTGTCGCTAATTGTTCGTCATCACAGGTACTGTTTGCTATACGGCCACGACGCGCAACTGATTTCCAAAATTCATCTTTCTCCTGTGAGGATGGAACTTACGACCCCTGCTTTATTAGACCAGTGCTCTACCACTGAGCTAAAGAGGCGCGGCCTAGCGGTACTCTTGGGTACTTCGTCCTTACGGTCGTCTGCATCATCAGACTTTAGCTGACAACACTTCATATTACCGGCTAATATTTGCAGCTATGGCGACAAATTACTGCTTGACTACACATCTGACACGTAACCGATGTGCTCTCCAAACAACAACACTTGCATTTCAGAACATGTCTTTCACACATGTCTACAAAATCACCTTCACCTTCAAATACAGCTTCCTTGCGACTGACAGAGACGTAGGCAAAGTTTAAAGTTGCTATTTCCATTAAATCTCGTTAATCAGAAAAACGGTAATTTACACTTGCAGCGGAACAAAATTCCGTCCCGCCCAGCGTCTGGCTCGAACCCACGACCCTGGGATTAAGAGTCTGACGCTCTACCGACTGAGCTAGCCGGCTACCTCGGTGAATACCTGCAGGGTAGCACGTCACACCGTACTCGTTTGGGTTGGGTGGTCCCATACAGAATCTCTCCATGATGCCTAATGTTTTCCTAACGTCACACTCGTCACGTACTTCACTTTTATGTCATAATCATTTCTGAGAGGTAAAGAAATTGCATGACAACATGCAGAGCTAGTGGCGTCAAAATTAACGCACATACTTTATGTGACTCAAAAGCCGAACGAGTTACTTTCCGACGTTGTTTTAGATGTGCAAGTGATAGTCAAAACTCGCTGTGTCGGCACTCTGCCGACCATTTCGCTAGTTAACACCGGTCTTGTTGTGTGTGTTTCAAGCTCAAGAGCATCTCCAAGCAAAAAATGGTCAACAGCAACATTCAGACGGTTTCGTACTGCTCAATTGCTACATTAAAACGTTATGTTTCTTTTTCAGAACTGGAAAAACACAAGCGTGACAGCATTCGAACCTGTAATCTTCAGATCCGAAGTCCGACGCCTTATCCATTAGGCCACACGGTCACTGACGACCAACATTACATGTATACGACTCATCTCGAAACGCTCACACCCCTGAGGATTTGTGTTTTCGTTCTACACAGCCGCTGCCCCTTGCTCTTTCCCACCCATTCGTTACATTCAACCTCTGACGTGACCGACCAAATATAGACTGAGAAACAAGACCACACACTTTGTGCATTCGGAATCGAAGGCAGGGCGTCCCTCGCCGCATTTGCTACGATTGCCATTTGCTACTTCTGCAGAAGCGGCGGCGGCGACGACGACGACGACGACGACGACGACGACGACGACGACGACGACGAATATCGCGAGAGGCTCTGAGATATGTGAGAAATACATCTATAAAATGTAATTCAGACTGCCTCGTCCCACCTTATGCTGTACCGCTTTGGCAAATGCTTTATCTGCGCCATTCGCCTTAATCGCAACTGAGAGTGATTCTTAAAAAAACGCCTGTCGCTAATTGTTCGTCATCACAGGTACTGTTTGCTATACGGCCACGACGCGCAACAGATTTCCAAAATTCATCTTTCTCCTGTGAGGATGGAACTTACGACCCCTGGTTTATTAGACCAGTGCTCTACCACTGAGCTAAAGAGGCGTGGCCTAGCGGTACTCTTGGGTACTTCGTCCTTACGGTCGTCTGCATCATCAGACTTTAGCTGACAACACTTCATATTACCAGCTAATATTTGCAGCTATGGCGACAAATTACTGCTTGACTACACATCTGACACGTAACCGATGTGCTCTCCAAACAACAACACTTGCATTTCAGAACATGTCTTTCACACATGTCTACAAAATCACCTTCACCTTCAAATACAGCTTCCTTGCGACTGACAGAGACGTAGGCAAAGTTTAAAGTTGCTATTTCCATTAAATCTCGTTAATCAGAAAAACGGTAATTTACACTTGCAGCGGAACAAAATTCCGTTCCGCCCAGCGTCTGGCTCGAACCCACGACCCTGGGATTAAGAGTCTGACGCTCTACCGACTGAGCTAGCCGGCTACCTCGGTGAATACCTGCCGGGTAGCACGTCACACCGTACTCGTTTGGGTTGGGTGGTCCCATACAGAATCTCTCCATGATGCCTAATGTTTTCCTAACGTCACACTCGTCACGTACTTCACTTTTATGTCATAATCATTTCTGAGAGGTAAAGAAATTGCATGACAACATGCAGAGCTAGTGGCGTCAAAATTAACGCACATACTTTATGTGACTCAAAAGCCGAACGAGTTACTTTCCGACGTTGTTTTAGATGTGCAAGTGATAGTCAAAACTCGCTGTGTCGGCACTCTGCCGACCATTTCGCTAGTTAACACCGGTCTTGTTGTGTGTGTTTCAAGCTCAAGAGCATCTCCAAGCAAAAAATGGTCAACAGCAACATTCAGACGGTTTCGTACTGCTCAATTGCTACATTAAAACGTTATGTTTCTTTTTCAGAACTGGAAAAACACAAGCGTGACAGCATTCGAACCTGTAATCTTCAGATCCGAAGTCCGACGCCTTATCCATTAGGCCACACCGTCACTGACGACCAACATTTACATGTATACGACTCATCTCGAAACGCTCACACCCCTGAGGATTTGTGTTTTCGTTCTACACAGCCGCTGCCCCTTGCTCTTTCCCACCCATTCGTTACATTCAACCTCTGACGTGACCGACCAAATATAGACTGAGAAACAAGACCACACACTTTGTGCATTCGGAATCGAAGGCAGGGCGTCCCTCGCCGCATTTGCTACGATTGCCATTTGCTACTTCTGCAGAAGCGGCGGCGGCGGCGGCGACGACGACGACGACGACGACGACGACGAATATCGCGAGAGGCTCTGAGATATGTGAGAAATACATCTATAAAATGTAATTCAGACTGCCTCGTCCCACCTTATGCTGTACCGCTTTGGCAAATGCTTTATCTGCGCCATTCGCCTTAATCGCATCTGAGAGTGATTCTTAAAAAAACGCCTGTCGCTAATTGTTCGTCATCACAGGTACTGTTTGCTATACGGCCACGACGCGCAACTGATTTCCAAAATTCATCTTTCTCCTGTGAGGATGGAACTTACGACCCCTGCTTTATTAGACCAGTGCTCTACCACTGAGCTAAAGAGGCGCGGCCTAGCGGTACTCTTGGGTACTTCGTCCTTACGGTCGTCTGCATCATCAGACTTTAGCTGACAACACTTCATATTACCGGCTAATATTTGCAGCTATGGCGACAAATTACTGCTTGACTACACATCTGACACGTAACCGATGTGCTCTCCAAACAACAACACTTGCATTTCAGAACATGTCTTTCACACATGTCTACAAAATCACCTTCACCTTCAAATACAGCTTCCTTGCGACTGACAGAGACGTAGGCAAAGTTTAAAGTTGCTATTTCCATTAAATCTCGTTAATCAGAAAAACGGTAATTTACACTTGCAGCGGAACAAAATTCCGTCCCGCCCAGCGTCTGGCTCGAACCCACGACCCTGGGATTAAGAGTCTGACGCTCTACCGACTGAGCTAGCCGGCTACCTCGGTGAATACCTGCCGGGTAGCACGTCACACCGTACTCGTTTGGGTTGGGTGGTCCCATACAGAATCTCTCCATGATGCCTAATGTTTTCCTAACGTCACACTCGTCACGTACTTCACTTTTATGTCATAATCATTTCTGAGAGGTAAAGAAATTGCATGACAACATGCAGAGCTAGTGGCGTCAAAATTAACGCACATACTTTATGTGACTCAAAAGCCGAACGAGTTACTTTCCGACGTTGTTTTAGATGTGCAAGTGATAGTCAAAACTCGCTGTGTCGGCACTCTGCCGACCATTTCGCTAGTTAACACCGGTCTTGTTGTGTGTGTTTCAAGCTCAAGAGCATCTCCAAGCAAAAAATGGTCAACAGCAACATTCAGACGGTTTCGTACTGCTCAATTGCTACATTAAAACGTTATGTTTCTTTTTCAGAACTGGAAAAACACAAGCGTGACAGCATTCGAACCTGTAATCTTCAGATCCGAAGTCCGACGCCTTATCCATTAGGCCACACGGTCACTGACGACCAACATTACATGTATACGACTCATCTCGAAACGCTCACACCCCTGAGGATTTGTGTTTTCGTTCTACACAGCCGCTGCCCCTTGCTCTTTCCCACCCATTCGTTACATTCAACCTCTGACGTGACCGACCAAATATAGACTGAGAAACAAGACCACACACTTTGTGCATTCGGAATCGAAGGCAGGGCGTCCCTCGCCGCATTTGCTACGATTGCCATTTGCTACTTCTGCAGAAGCGGCGGCGGCGACGACGACGACGACGACGACGACGACGACGACGACGACGAATATCGCGAGAGGCTCTGAGATATGTGAGAAATACATCTATAAAATGTAATTCAGACTGCCTCGTCCCACCTTATGCTGTACCGCTTTGGCAAATGCTTTATCTGCGCCATTCGCCTTAATCGCATCTGAGAGTGATTCTTAAAAAAACGCCTGTCGCTAATTGTTCGTCATCACAGGTACTGTTTGCTATACGGCCACGACGCGCAACTGATTTCCAAAATTCATCTTTCTCCTGTGAGGATGGAACTTACGACCCCTGCTTTATTAGACCAGTGCTCTACCACTGAGCTAAAGAGGCGCGGCCTAGCGGTACTCTTGGGTACTTCGTCCTTACGGTCGTCTGCATCATCAGACTTTAGCTGACAACACTTCATATTACCGGCTAATATTTGCAGCTATGGCGACAAATTACTGCTTGACTACACATCTGACACGTAACCGATGTGCTCTCCAAACAACAACACTTGCATTTCAGAACATGTCTTTCACACATGTCTACAAAATCACCTTCACCTTCAAATACAGCTTCCTTGCGACTGACAGAGACGTAGGCAAAGTTTAAAGTTGCTATTTCCATTAAATCTCGTTAATCAGAAAAACGGTAATTTACACTTGCAGCGGAACAAAATTCCGTCCCGCCCAGCGTCTGGCTCGAACCCACGACCCTGGGATTAAGAGTCTGACGCTCTACCGACTGAGCTAGCCGGCTACCTCGGTGAATACCTGCCGGGTAGCACGTCACACAGTACTCGTTTGGGTTGGGTGGTCCCATACAGAATCTCTCCATGATCCCTAATGTTTTCCTAACGTCACACTCGTCACGTACTTCACTTTTATGTCATAATCATTTCTGAGAGGTAAAGAAATTGCATGACAACATGCAGAGCTAGTGGCGTCAAAATTAACGCACATACTTTATGTGACTCAAAAGCCGAACGAGTTACTTTCCGACGTTGTTTTAGATGTGCAAGTGATAGTCAAAACTCGCTGTGTCGGCACTCTGCCGACCATTTCGCTAGTTAACACCGGTCTTGTTGTGTGTGTTTCAAGCTCAAGAGCATCTCCAAGCAAAAAATGGTCAACAGCAACAATCAGACGGTTTCGTACTGCTCAATTGCTACATTAAAACGTTATGTTTCTTTTTCAGAACTGGAAAAACACAAGCGTGAAAGCATTCGAACCTGTAATCTTCAGATCCGAAGTCCGACGCCTTATCCATTAGGCCACACGGTCACTGACGACCAACGTTTACATGTATACGACTCATCTCGAAACGCTCACACCCCTGAGGATTTGTGTTTTCGTTCTACACAGCCGCTGCCCCTTGCTCTTTCCCACCCATTCGTTACATTCAACCTCTGACGTGACCGACCAAATATAGACTGAGAAACAAGACCACACACTTTGTGCATTCGGAATCGAAGGCAGGGCGTCCCTCGCCGCATTTGCTACGATTGCCATTTGCTACTTCTGCAGAAGCGGCGGCGGCGGCGGCGACGACGACGACGACGACGACGACTATCGCGAGAGGCTCTGAGATATGTGAGAAATACATCTATAAAATGTAATTCAGACTGCCTCGTCCCACCTTATGCTGTACCGCTTTGGCAAATGCTTTATCTGCGCCATTCGCCTTAATCGCAACTGAGAGTGATTCTTAAAAAAACGCCTGTCGCTAATTGTTCGTCATCACAGGTACTGTTTGCTATACGGCCACGACGCGCAACAGATTTCCAAAATTCATCTTTCTCCTGTGAGGATGGAACTTACGACCCCTGGTTTATTAGACCAGTGCTCCACCACTGAGCTAAAGAGGCGTGGCCTAGCGGTACTCTTGGGTACTTCGTCCTTACGGTCGTCTGCATCATCAGACTTTAGCTGACAACACTTCATATTACCGGCTAATATTTGCAGCTATGGCGACAAATAACTGCTTGACTACACATCTGACACGTAACCGATGTGCTCTCCAAACAACAACACTTGCATTTCAGAACATGTCTTTCACACATGTCTACAAAATCACCTTCACCTTCAAATACAGCTTCCTTGCGACTGACAGAGACGTAGGCAAAGTTTAAAGTTGCTATTTCCATTAAATCTCGTTAATCAGAAAAACGGTAATTTACACTTGCAGCGGAACAAAATTCCGTTCCGCCCAGCGTCTGGCTCGAACCCACGACCCTGGGATTAAGAGTCTGACGCTCTACCGACTGAGCTAGCCGGCTACCTCGGTGAATACCTGCAGGGTAGCACGTCACACCGTACTCGTTTGGGTTGGGTGGTCCCATACAGAATCTCTCCATGATGCCTAATGTTTTCCTAACGTCACACTCGTCACGTACTTCACTTTTATGTCATAATCATTTCTGAGAGGTAAAGAAATTGCATGACAACATGCAGAGCTAGTGGCGTCAAAATTAACGCACATACTTTATGTGACTCAAAAGCCGAACGAGTTACTTTCCGACGTTGTTTTAGATGTGCAAGTGATAGTCAAAACTCGCTGTGTCGGCACTCTGCCGACCATTTCGCTAGTTAACACCGGTCTTGTTGTGTGTGTTTCAAGCTCAAGAGCATCTCCAAGCAAAAAATGGTCAACAGCAACATTCAGACGGTTTCGTACTGCTCAATTGCTACATTAAAACGTTATGTTTCTTTTTCAGAACTGGAAAAACACAAGGGTGACAGCATTCGAACCTGTAATCTTCAGATCCGAAGTCCGACGCCTTATCCATTAGGCCACACGGTCACTGACGACCAACATTTACATGTATACGACTCATCTCGAAACGCTCACACCCCTGAGGATTTGTGTTTTCGTTCTACACAGCCGCTGCCCCTTGCTCTTTCCCACCCATTCGTTACATTCAACCTCTGACGTGACCGACCAAATATAGACTGAGAAACAAGACCACACACTTTGTGCATTCGGAATCGAAGGCAGGGCGTCCCTCGCCGCATTTGCTACGATTGCCATTTGCTACTTCTGCAGAAGCGGCGGCGGCGACGACGACGACGACGACGACGACGACGAATATCGCGAGAGGCTCTGAGATATGTGAGAAATACATCTATAAAATGTAATTCAGACTGCCTCGTCCCACCTTATGCTGTACCGCTTTGGCAAATGCTTTATCTGCGCCATTCGCCTTAATCGCATCTGAGAGTGATTCTTAAAAAAACGCCTGTCGCTAATTGTTCGTCATCACAGGTACTGTTTGCTATACGGCCACGACGCGCAACTGATTTCCAAAATTCATCTTTCTCCTGTGAGGATGGAACTTACGACCCCTGGTTTATTAGACCAGTGCTCTACCACTGAGCTAAAGAGGCGTGGCCTAGCGGTACTCTTGGGTACTTCGTCCTTACGGTCGTCTGCATCATCAGACTTTAGCTGACAACACTTCATATTACCGGCTAATATTTGCAGCTATGGCGACAAATTACTGCTTGACTACACATCTGACACGTAACCGATGTGCTCTCCAAACAACAACACTTGCATTTCAGAACATGTCTTTCACACATGTCTACAAAATCACCTTCACCTTCAAATACAGCTTCCTTGCGACTGACAGAGACGTAGGCAAAGTTTAAAGTTGCTATTTCCATTAAATCTCGTTAATCAGAAAAACGGTAATTTACACTTGCAGCGGAACAAAATTCCGTTCCGCCCAGCGTCTGGCTCGAACCCACGACCCTGGGATTAAGAGTCTGACGCTCTACCGACTGAGCTAGCCGGCTACCTCGGTGAATACCTGCCGGGTAGCACGTCACACCGTACTCGTTTGGGTTGGGTGGTCCCATACAGAATCTCTCCATGATGCCTAATGTTTTCCTAACGTCACACTCGTCACGTACTTCACTTTTATGTCATAATCATTTCTGAGAGGTAAAGAAATTGCATGACAACATGCAGAGCTAGTGGCGTCAAAATTAACGCACATACTTTATGTGACTCAAAAGCCGAACGAGTTACTTTCCGACGTTGTTTTAGATGTGCAAGTGATAGTCAAAACTCGCTGTGTCGGCACTCTGCCGACCATTTCGCTAGTTAACACCGGTCTTGTTGTGTGTGTTTCAAGCTCAAGAGCATCTCCAAGCAAAAAATGGTCAACAGCAACATTCAGACGGTTTCGTACTGCTCAATTGCTACATTAAAACGTTATGTTTCTTTTTCAGAACTGGAAAAACACAAGCGTGACAGCATTCGAACCTGTAATCTTCAGATCCGAAGTCCGACGCCTTATCCATTAGGCCACACGGTCACTGACGACCAACATTTACATGTATACGACTCATCTCGAAACGCTCACACCCCTGAGGATTTGTGTTTTCGTTCTACACAGCCGCTGCCCCTTGCTCTTTCCCACCCATTCGTTACATTCAACCTCTGACGTGACCGACCAAATATAGACTGAGAAACAAGACCACACACTTTGTGCATTCGGAATCGAAGGCAGGGCGTCCCTCGCCGCATTTGCTACGATTGCCATTTGCTACTTCTGCAGAAGCGGCGGCGGCGACGACGACGACGACGACGACGACGACGAATATCGCGAGAGGCTCTGAGATATGTGAGAAATACATCTATAAAATGTAATTCAGACTGCCTCGTCCCACCTTATGCTGTACCGCTTTGGCAAATGCTTTATCTGCGCCATTCGCCTTAATCGCATCTGAGAGTGATTCTTAAAAAAACGCCTGTCGCTAATTGTTCGTCATCACAGGTACTGTTTGCTATACGGCCACGACGCGCAACTGATTTCCAAAATTCATCTTTCTCCTGTGAGGATGGAACTTACGACCCCTGCTTTATTAGACCAGTGCTCTACCACTGAGCTAAAGAGGCGCGGCCTAGCGGTACTCTTGGGTACTTCGTCCTTACGGTCGTCTGCATCATCAGACTTTAGCTGACAACACTTCATATTACCGGCTAATATTTGCAGCTATGGCGACAAATTACTGCTTGACTACACATCTGACACGTAACCGATGTGCTCTCCAAACAACAACACTTGCATTTCAGAACATGTCTTTCACACATGTCTACAAAATCACCTTCACCTTCAAATACAGCTTCCTTGCGACTGACAGAGACGTAGGCAAAGTTTAAAGTTGCTATTTCCATTAAATCTCGTTAATCAGAAAAACGGTAATTTACACTTGCAGCGGAACAAAATTCCGTCCCGCCCAGCGTCTGGCTCGAACCCACGACCCTGGGATTAAGAGTCTGACGCTCTACCGACTGAGCTAGCCGGCTACCTCGGTGAATACCTGCCGGGTAGCACGTCACACAGTACTCGTTTGGGTTGGGTGGTCCCATACAGAATCTCTCCATGATCCCTAATGTTTTCCTAACGTCACACTCGTCACGTACTTCACTTTTATGTCATAATCATTTCTGAGAGGTAAAGAAATTGCATGACAACATGCAGAGCTAGTGGCGTCAAAATTAACGCACATACTTTATGTGACTCAAAAGCCGAACGAGTTACTTTCCGACGTTGTTTTAGATGTGCAAGTGATAGTCAAAACTCGCTGTGTCGGCACTCTGCCGACCATTTCGCTAGTTAACACCGGTCTTGTTGTGTGTGTTTCAAGCTCAAGAGCATCTCCAAGCAAAAAATGGTCAACAGCAACAATCAGACGGTTTCGTACTGCTCAATTGCTACATTAAAACGTTATGTTTCTTTTTCAGAACTGGAAAAACACAAGCGTGAAAGCATTCGAACCTGTAATCTTCAGATCCGAAGTCCGACGCCTTATACATTAGTCCACACGGTCACTGACGACCAACGTTTACATGTATACGACTCATCTCGAAACGCTCACACCCCTGAGGATTTGTGTTTTCGTTCTACACAGCCGCTGCCCCTTGCTCTTTCCCACCCATTCGTTACATTCAACCTCTGACGTGACCGACCAAATATAGACTGAGAAACAAGACCACACACTTTGTGCATTCGGAATCGAAGGCAGGGCGTCCCTCGCCGCATTTGCTACGATTGCCATTTGCTACTTCTGCAGAACCGGCGGCGGCGGCGGCGACGACGACGACGACGACGACGACGACTATCGCGAGAGGCTCTGAGATATGTGAGAAATACATCTATAAAATGTAATTCAGACTGCCTCGTCCCACCTTATGCTGTACCGCTTTGGCAAATGCTTTATCTGCGCCATTCGCCTTAATCGCAACTGAGAGTGATTCTTAAAAAAACGCCTGTCGCTAATTGTTCGTCATCACAGGTACTGTTTGCTATACGGCCACGACGCGCAACAGATTTCCAAAATTCATCTTTCTCCAGTGAGGATGGAACTTACGACCCCTGGTTTATTAGACCAGTGCTCTACCACTGAGCTAAAGAGGCGTGGCCTAGCGGTACTCTTGGGTACTTCGTCCTTACGGTCGTCTGCATCATCAGACTTTAGCTGACAACACTTCATATTACCGGCTAATATTTGCAGCTATGGCGACAAATAACTGCTTGACTACACATCTGACACGTAACCGATGTGCTCTCCAAACAACAACACTTGCATTTCAGAACATGTCTTTCACACATGTCTACAAAATCACCTTCACCTTCAAATACAGCTTCCTTGCGACTGACAGAGACGTAGGCAAAGTTTAAAGTTGCTATTTCCATTAAATCTCGTTAATCAGAAAAACGGTAATTTACACTTGCAGCGGAACAAAATTCCGTTCCGCCCAGCGTCTGGCTCGAACCCACGACCCTGGGATTAAGAGTCTGACGCTCTACCGACTGAGCTAGCCGGCTACCTCGGTGAATACCTGCAGGGTAGCACGTCACACCGTACTCGTTTGGGTTGGGTGGTCCCATACAGAATCTCTCCATGATGCCTAATGTTTTCCTAACGTCACACTCGTCACGTACTTCACTTTTATGTCATAATCATTTCTGAGAGGTAAAGAAATTGCATGACAACATGCAGAGCTAGTGGCGTCAAAATTAACGCGCATACTTTATGTGACTCAAAAGCCGAACGAGTTACTTTCCGACGTTGTTTTAGATGTGCAAGTGATAGTCAAAACTCGCTGTGTCGGCACTCTGCCGACCATTTCGCTAGTTAACACCGGTCTTGTTGTGTGTGTTTCAAGCTCAAGAGCATCTCCAAGCAAAAAATGGTCAACAGCAACATTCAGACGGTTTCGTACTGCTCAATTGCTACATTAAAACGTTATGTTTCTTTTTCAGAACTGGAAAAACACAAGCGTGACAGCATTCGAACCTGTAATCTTCAGATCCGAAGTCCGACGCCTTATCCATTAGGCCACACGGTCACTGACGACCAACATTTACATGTATACGACTCATCTCGAAACGCTCACACCCCTGAGGATTTGTGTTTTCGTTCTACACAGCCGCTGCCCCTTGCTCTTTCCCACCCATTCGTTACATTCAACCTCTGACGTGACCGACCAAATATAGACTGAGAAACAAGACCACACACTTTGTGCATTCGGAATCGAAGGCAGGGCGTCCCTCGCCGCATTTGCTACGATTGCCATTTGCTACTTCTGCAGAAGCGGCGGCGGCGACGACGACGACGACGACGACGACGAATATCGCGAGAGGCTCTGAGATATGTGAGAAATACATCTATAAAATGTAATTCAGACTGCCTCGTCCCACCTTATGCTGTACCGCTTTGGCAAATGCTTTATCTGCGCCATTCGCCTTAATCGCATCTGAGAGTGATTCTTAAAAAAACGCCTGTCGCTAATTGTTCGTCATCACAGGTACTGTTTGCTATACGGCCACGACGCGCAACTGATTTCCAAAATTCATCTTTCTCCTGTGAGGATGGAACTTACGACCCCTGGTTTATTAGACCAGTGCTCTACCACTGAGCTAAAGAGGCGTGGCCTAGCGGTACTCTTGGGTACTTCGTCCTTACGGTCGTCTGCATCATCAGACTTTAGCTGACAACACTTCATATTACCGGCTAATATTTGCAGCTATGGCGACAAATTACTGCTTGACTACACATCTGACACGTAACCGATGTGCTCTCCAAACAACAACACTTGCATTTCAGAACATGTCTTTCACACATGTCTACAAAATCACCTTCACCTTCAAATACAGCTTCCTTGCGACTGACAGAGACGTAGGCAAAGTTTAAAGTTGCTATTTCCATTAAATCTCGTTAATCAGAAAAACGGTAATTTACACTTGCAGCGGAACAAAATTCCGTTCCGCCCAGCGTCTGGCTCGAACCCACGACCCTGGGATTAAGAGTCTGACGCTCTACCGACTGAGCTAGCCGGCTACCTCGGTGAATACCTGCCGGGTAGCACGTCACACCGTACTCGTTTGGGTTGGGTGGTCCCATACAGAATCTCTCCATGATGCCTAATGTTTTCCTAACGTCACACTCGTCACGTACTTCACTTTTATGTCATAATCATTTCTGAGAGGTAAAGAAATTGCATGACAACATGCAGAGCTAGTGGCGTCAAAATTAACGCACATACTTTATGTGACTCAAAAGCCGAACGAGTTACTTTCCGACGTTGTTTTAGATGTGCAAGTGATAGTCAAAACTCGCTGTGTCGGCACTCTGCCGACCATTTCGCTAGTTAACACCGGTCTTGTTGTGTGTGTTTCAAGCTCAAGAGCATCTCCAAGCAAAAAATGGTCAACAGCAACATTCAGACGGTTTCGTACTGCTCAATTGCTACATTAAAACGTTATGTTTCTTTTTCAGAACTGGAAAAACACAAGCGTGACAGCATTCGAACCTGTAATCTTCAGATCCGAAGTCCGACGCCTTATCCATTAGGCCACACGGTCACTGACGACCAACATTTACATGTATACGACTCATCTCGAAACGCTCACACCCCTGAGGATTTGTGTTTTCGTTCTACACAGCCGCTGCCCCTTGCTCTTTCCCACCCATTCGTTACATTCAACCTCTGACGTGACCGACCAAATATAGACTGAGAAACAAGACCACACACTTTGTGCATTCGGAATCGAAGGCAGGGCGTCCCTCGCCGCATTTGCTACGATTGCCATTTGCTACTTCTGCAGAAGCGGCGGCGGCGACGACGACGACGACGACGACGACGACGAATATCGCGAGAGGCTCTGAGATATGTGAGAAATACATCTATAAAATGTAATTCAGACTGCCTCGTCCCACCTTATGCTGTACCGCTTTGGCAAATGCTTTATCTGCGCCATTCGCCTTAATCGCATCTGAGAGTGATTCTTAAAAAAACGCCTGTCGCTAATTGTTCGTCATCACAGGTACTGTTTGCTATACGGCCACGACGCGCAACTGATTTCCAAAATTCATCTTTCTCCTGTGAGGATGGAACTTACGACCCCTGCTTTATTAGACCAGTGCTCTACCACTGAGCTAAAGAGGCGCGGCCTAGCGGTACTCTTGGGTACTTCGTCCTTACGGTCGTCTGCATCATCAGACTTTAGCTGACAACACTTCATATTACCGGCTAATATTTGCAGCTATGGCGACAAATTACTGCTTGACTACACATCTGACACGTAACCGATGTGCTCTCCAAACAACAACACTTGCATTTCAGAACATGTCTTTCACACATGTCTACAAAATCACCTTCACCTTCAAATACAGCTTCCTTGCGACTGACAGAGACGTAGGCAAAGTTTAAAGTTGCTATTTCCATTAAATCTCGTTAATCAGAAAAACGGTAATTTACACTTGCAGCGGAACAAAATTCCGTCCCGCCCAGCGTCTGGCTCGAACCCACGACCCTGGGATTAAGAGTCTGACGCTCTACCGACTGAGCTAGCCGGCTACCTCGGTGAATACCTGCCGGGTAGCACGTCACACAGTACTCGTTTGGGTTGGGTGGTCCCATACAGAATCTCTCCATGATCCCTAATGTTTTCCTAACGTCACACTCGTCACGTACTTCACTTTTATGTCATAATCATTTCTGAGAGGTAAAGAAATTGCATGACAACATGCAGAGCTAGTGGCGTCAAAATTAACGCACATACTTTATGTGACTCAAAAGCCGAACGAGTTACTTTCCGACGTTGTTTTAGATGTGCAAGTGATAGTCAAAACTCGCTGTGTCGGCACTCTGCCGACCATTTCGCTAGTTAACACCGGTCTTGTTGTGTGTGTTTCAAGCTCAAGAGCATCTCCAAGCAAAAAATGGTCAACAGCAACAATCAGACGGTTTCGTACTGCTCAATTGCTACATTAAAACGTTATGTTTCTTTTTCAGAACTGGAAAAACACAAGCGTGAAAGCATTCGAACCTGTAATCTTCAGATCCGAAGTCCGACGCCTTATACATTAGTCCACACGGTCACTGACGACCAACGTTTACATGTATACGACTCATCTCGAAACGCTCACACCCCTGAGGATTTGTGTTTTCGTTCTACACAGCCGCTGCCCCTTGCTCTTTCCCACCCATTCGTTACATTCAACCTCTGACGTGACCGACCAAATATAGACTGAGAAACAAGACCACACACTTTGTGCATTCGGAATCGAAGGCAGGGCGTCCCTCGCCGCATTTGCTACGATTGCCATTTGCTACTTCTGCAGAAGCGGCGGCGGCGGCGGCGACGACGACGACGACGACGACGACGACTATCGCGAGAGGCTCTGAGATATGTGAGAAATACATCTATAAAATGTAATTCAGACTGCCTCGTCCCACCTTATGCTGTACCGCTTTGGCAAATGCTTTATCTGCGCCATTCGCCTTAATCGCAACTGAGAGTGATTCTTAAAAAAACGCCTGTCGCTAATTGTTCGTCATCACAGGTACTGTTTGCTATACGGCCACGACGCGCAACAGATTTCCAAAATTCATCTTTCTCCAGTGAGGATGGAACTTACGACCCCTGGTTTATTAGACCAGTGCTCTACCACTGAGCTAAAGAGGCGTGGCCTAGCGGTACTCTTGGGTACTTCGTCCTTACGGTCGTCTGCATCATCAGACTTTAGCTGACAACACTTCATATTACCGGCTAATATTTGCAGCTATGGCGACAAATAACTGCTTGACTACACATCTGACACGTAACCGATGTGCTCTCCAAACAACAACACTTGCATTTCAGAACATGTCTTTCACACATGTCTACAAAATCACCTTCACCTTCAAATACAGCTTCCTTGCGACTGACAGAGACGTAGGCAAAGTTTAAAGTTGCTATTTCCATTAAATCTCGTTAATCAGAAAAACGGTAATTTACACTTGCAGCGGAACAAAATTCCGTTCCGCCCAGCGTCTGGCTCGAACCCACGACCCTGGGATTAAGAGTCTGACGCTCTACCGACTGAGCTAGCCGGCTACCTCGGTGAATACCTGCAGGGTAGCACGTCACACCGTACTCGTTTGGGTTGGGTGGTCCCATACAGAATCTCTCCATGATGCCTAATGTTTTCCTAACGTCACACTCGTCACGTACTTCACTTTTATGTCATAATCATTTCTGAGAGGTAAAGAAATTGCATGACAACATGCAGAGCTAGTGGCGTCAAAATTAACGCGCATACTTTATGTGACTCAAAAGCCGAACGAGTTACTTTCCGACGTTGTTTTAGATGTGCAAGTGATAGTCAAAACTCGCTGTGTCGGCACTCTGCCGACCATTTCGCTAGTTAACACCGGTCTTGTTGTGTGTGTTTCAAGCTCAAGAGCATCTCCAAGCAAAAAATGGTCAACAGCAACATTCAGACGGTTTCGTACTGCTCAATTGCTACATTAAAACGTTATGTTTCTTTTTCAGAACTGGAAAAACACAAGCGTGACAGCATTCGAACCTGTAATCTTCAGATCCGAAGTCCGACGCCTTATCCATTAGGCCACACGGTCACTGACGACCAACATTTACATGTATACGACTCATCTCGAAACGCTCACACCCCTGAGGATTTGTGTTTTCGTTCTACACAGCCGCTGCCCCTTGCTCTTTCCCACCCATTCGTTACATTCAACCTCTGACGTGACCGACCAAATATAGACTGAGAAACAAGACCACACACTTTGTGCATTCGGAATCGAAGGCAGGGCGTCCCTCGCCGCATTTGCTACGATTGCCATTTGCTACTTCTGCAGAAGCGGCGGCGGCGACGACGACGACGACGACGACCACGAATATCGCGAGAGGCTCTGAGATATGTGAGAAATACATCTATAAAATGTAATTCAGACTGCCTCGTCCCACCTTATGCTGTACCGCTTTGGCAAATGCTTTATCTGCGCCATTCGCCTTAATCGCATCTGAGAGTGATTCTTAAAAAAACGCCTGTCGCTAATTGTTCGTCATCACAGGTACTGTTTGCTATACGGCCACGACGCGCAACTGATTTCCAAAATTCATCTTTCTCCTGTGAGGATGGAACTTACGACCCCTGGTTTATTAGACCAGTGCTCTACCACTGAGCTAAAGAGGCGTGGCCTAGCGGTACTCTTGGGTACTTCGTCCTTACGGTCGTCTGCATCATCAGACTTTAGCTGACAACACTTCATATTACCGGCTAATATTTGCAGCTATGGCGACAAATTACTGCTTGACTACACATCTGACACGTAACCGATGTGCTCTCCAAACAACAACACTTGCATTTCAGAACATGTCTTTCACACATGTCTACAAAATCACCTTCACCTTCAAATACAGCTTCCTTGCGACTGACAGAGACGTAGGCAAAGTTTAAAGTTGCTATTTCCATTAAATCTCGTTAATCAGAAAAACGGTAATTTACACTTGCAGCGGAACAAAATTCCGTTCCGCCCAGCGTCTGGCTCGAACCCACGACCCTGGGATTAAGAGTCTGACGCTCTACCGACTGAGCTAGCCGGCTACCTCGGTGAATACCTGCCGGGTAGCACGTCACACCGTACTCGTTTGGGTTGGGTGGTCCCATACAGAATCTCTCCATGATGCCTAATGTTTTCCTAACGTCACACTCGTCACGTACTTCACTTTTATGTCATAATCATTTCTGAGAGGTAAAGAAATTGCATGACAACATGCAGAGCTAGTGGCGTCAAAATTAACGCACATACTTTATGTGACTCAAAAGCCGAACGAGTTACTTTCCGACGTTGTTTTAGATGTGCAAGTGATAGTCAAAACTCGCTGTGTCGGCACTCTGCCGACCATTTCGCTAGTTAACACCGGTCTTGTTGTGTGTGTTTCAAGCTCAAGAGCATCTCCAAGCAAAAAATGGTCAACAGCAACATTCAGACGGTTTCGTACTGCTCAATTGCTACATTAAAACGTTATGTTTCTTTTTCAGAACTGGAAAAACACAAGCGTGACAGCATTCGAACCTGTAATCTTCAGATCCGAAGTCCGACGCCTTATCCATTAGACCACACGGTCACTGACGACCAACATTTACATGTATACGACTCATCTCGAAACGCTCACACCCCTGAGGATTTGTGTTTTCGTTCTACACAGCCGCTGCCCCTTGCTCTTTCCCACCCATTCGTTACATTCAACCTCTGACGTGACCGACCAAATATAGACTGAGAAACAAGACCACACACTTTGTGCATTCGGAATCGAAGGCAGGGCGTCCCTCGCCGCATTTGCTACGATTGCCATTTGCTACTTCTGCAGAAGCGGCGGCGGCGACGACGACGACGACGACGACGACGACGAATATCGCGAGAGGCTCTGAGATATGTGAGAAATACATCTATAAAATGTAATTCAGACTGCCTCGTCCCACCTTATGCTGTACCGCTTTGGCAAATGCTTTATCTGCGCCATTCGCCTTAATCGCATCTGAGAGTGATTCTTAAAAAAACGCCTGTCGCTAATTGTTCGTCATCACAGGTACTGTTTGCTATACGGCCACGACGCGCAACTGATTTCCAAAATTCATCTTTCTCCTGTGAGGATGGAACTTACGACCCCTGCTTTATTAGACCAGTGCTCTACCACTGAGCTAAAGAGGCGCGGCCTAGCGGTACTGTTGGGTACTTCTTCCTTACGGTCGTCTGCATCATCAGACTTTAGCTGACAACACTTCATATTACCGGCTAATATTTGCAGCTATGGCGACAAATTACTGCTTGACTACACATCTGACACGTAACCGATGTGCTCTCCAAACAACAACACTTGCATTTCAGAACATGTCTTTCACACATGTCTACAAAATCACCTTCACCTTCAAATACAGCTTCCTTGCGACTGACAGAGACGTAGGCAAAGTTTAAAGTTGCTATTTCCATTAAATCTCGTTAATCAGAAAAACGGTAATTTACACTTGCAGCGGAACAAAATTCCGTTCCGCCCAGCGTCTGGCTCGAACGCACGACCCTGGGATTAAGAGTCTGACGCTCTAGCGACTGAGCTAGCCGGCTACCTCGGTGAATACCTGCCGGGTAGCACGTCACACAGTACTCGTTTGGGTTGGGTGGTCCCATACAGATTCTCTCCATGATCCCTAATGTTTTCCTAACGTCACACTCGTCACGTACTTCACTTTTATGTCATAATCATTTCTGAGAGGTAAAGAAATTGCATGACAACATGCAGAGCTAGTGGCGTCAAAATTAACGCACATACTTTATGTGACTCAAAAGCCGAACGAGTTACTTTCCGACGTTGTTTTAGATGTGCAAGTGATAGTCAAAACTCGCTGTGTCGGCACTCTGCCGACCATTTCGCTAGTTAACACCGGTCTTGTTGTGTGTGTTTCAAGCTCAAGAGCATCTCCAAGCAAAAAATGGTCAACAGCAACAATCAGACGGTTTCGTACTGCTCAATTGCTACATTAAAACGTTATGTTTCTTTTTCAGAACTGGAAAAACACAAGCGTGACAGCATTCGAACCTGTAATCTTCAGATCCGAAGTCCGACGACTTATCCATTAGGCCACACGGTCACTGACGACCAACGTTTACATGTATACGACTCATCTCGAAACGCTCACACCCCTGAGGATTTGTGTTTTCGTTCTACACAGCCGCTGCCCCTTGCTCTTTCCCACCCATTCGTTACATTCAACCTCTGACGTGACCGACCAAATATAGACTGAGAAACAAGACCACAAACTTTGTGCATTCGGAATCGAAGGCAGGGCGTCCCTCGCCGCATTTGCTACGATTGCCATTTGCTACTTCTGCAGAAGCGGCGGCGGCGGCGGCGACGACGACGACGACGACGACGAATATCGCGAGAGGCTCTGAGATATGTGAGAAATACATCTATAAAATGTAATTCAGACTGCCTCGTCCCACCTTATGCTGTACCGCTTTGGCAAATGCTTTATCTGCGCCATTCGCCTTAATCGCAACTGAGAGTGATTCTTAAAAAAACGCCTGTCGCTAATTGTTCGTCATCACAGGTACTGTTTGCTATACGGCCACGACGCGCAACAGATTTCCAAAATTCATCTTTCTCCTGTGAGGATGGAACTTACGACCCCTGGTTTATTAGACCAGTGCTCTACCACTGAGCTAAAGAGGCGTGGCCTAGCGGTACTCTTGGGTACTTCGTCCTTACGGTCGTCTGCATCATCAGACTTTAGCTGACAACACTTCATATTACCGGCTAATATTTGCAGCTATGGCGACAAATAACTGCTTGACTACACATCTGACACGTAACCGATGTGCTCTCCAAACAACAACACTTGCATTTCAGAACATGTCTTTCACACATGTCTACAAAATCACCTTCACCTTCAAATACAGCTTCCTTGCGACTGACAGAGACGTAGGCAAAGTTTAAAGTTGCTATTTCCATTAAATCTCGTTAATCAGAAAAACGGTAATTTACACTTGCAGCGGAACAAAATTCCGTTCCGCCCAGCGTCTGGCTCGAACCCACGACCCTGGGATTAAGAGTCTGACGCTCTACCGACTGAGCTAGCCGGCTACCTCGGTGAATACCTGCCGGGTAGCACGTCACACCGTACTCGTTTGGGTTGGGTGGTCCCATACAGAATCTCTCCATGATGCCTAATGTTTTCCTAACGTCACACTCGTCACGTACTTCACTTTTATGTCATAATCATTTCTGAGAGGTAAAGAAATTGCATGACAACATGCAGAGCTAGTGGCGTCAAAATTAACGCACATACTTTATGTGACTCAAAAGCCGAACGAGTTACTTTCCGACGTTGTTTTAGATGTGCAAGTGATAGTCAAAACTCGCTGTGTCGGCACTCTGCCGACCATTTCGCTAGTTAACACCGGTCTTGTTGTGTGTGTTTCAAGCTCAAGAGCATCTCCAAGCAAAAAATGGTCAACAGCAACATTCAGACGGTTTCGTACTGCTCAATTGCTACATTAAAACGTTATGTTTCTTTTTCAGAACTGGAAAAACACAAGCGTGACAGCATTCGAACCTGTAATCTTCAGATCCGAAGTCCGACGCCTTATCCATTAGGCCACACGGTCACTGACGACCAACATTTACATGTATACGACTCATCTCGAAACGCTCACACCCCTGAGGATTTGTGTTTTCGTTCTACACAGCCGCTGCCCCTTGCTCTTTCCCACCCATTCGTTACATTCAACCTCTGACGTGACCGACCAAATATAGACTGAGAAACAAGACCACACACTTTGTGCATTCGGAATCGAAGGCAGGGCGTCCCTCGCCGCAATTGCTACGATTGCCATTTGCTACTTCTGCAGAAGCGGCGGCGGCGGCGGCGACGACGACGACGACGACGACGACGACGACGAATATCGCGAGAGGCTCTGAGATATGTGAGAAATACATCTATAAAATGTAATTCAGACTGCCTCGTCCCACCTTATGCTGTACCGCTTTTGCAAATGCTTTATCTGCGCCATTCGCCTTAATCGCAACTGAGAGTGATTCTTAAAAAAACGCCTGTCGCTAATTGTTCGTCATCACAGGTACTGTTTGCTATACGGCCACGACGCGCAACAGATTTCCAAAATTCCTCTTTCTCCTGTGAGGATGGAACTTACGACCCCTGGTTTATTAGACCAGTGCTCTACCACTGAGCTAAAGAGGCGTGGCCTAGCGGTACTCTTGGGTACTTCGTCCTTACGGTCGTCTGCATCATCAGACTTTAGCTGACAACACTTCATATTACCGGCTAATATTTGCAGCTATGGCGACAAATTACTGCTTGACTACACATCTGACACGTAACCGATGTGCTCTCCAAACAACAACACTTGCATTTCAGAACATGTCTTTCACACATGTCTACAAAATCACCTTCACCTTCAAATACAGCTTCCTTGCGACTGACAGAGACGTAGGCAAAGTTTAAAGTTGCTATTTCCATTAAATCTCGTTAATCAGAAAAACGGTAATTTACACTTGCAGCGGAACAAAATTCCTTTCCGCCCAGCGTCTGGCTCGAACCCACGACCCTGGGATTAAGAGTCTGACGCTCTACCGACTGAGCTAGCCGGCTACCTCGGTGAATACCTGCCGGGTAGCACGTCACACAGTACTCGTTTGGGTTGGGTGGTCCCATACAGAGTCTCTCCATGATGCCTAATGTTTTCCTAACGTCACACTCGTCACGTACTTCACTTTTATGTCATAATCATTTCTGAGAGGTAAAGAAATTGCATGACAACATGCAGAGCTAGTGGCGTCAAAATTAACGCACATACTTTATGTGACTCAAAAGCCGAACGAGTTACTTTCCGACGTTGTTTTAGATGTGCAAGTGATAGTCAAAACTCGCTGTGTCGGCACTCTGCCGACCATTTCGCTAGTTAACACCGGTCTTGTTGTGTGTGTTTCAAGCTCAAGAGCATCTCCAAGCAAAAAATGGTCAACAGCAACAATCAGACGGTTTCGTACTGCTCAATTGCTACATTAAAACGTTATGTTTCTTTTTCAGACCTGGAAAAACACAAGCGTGACAGCATTCGAACCTGTAATCTTCAGATCCGAAGTCCGACGCCTTATCCATTAGGCCACACGGTCACTGACGACCAACATTTACATGTATACGACTCATCTCGAAACGCTCACACCCCTGAGGATTTGTGTTTTCGTTCTACACAGCCGCTGCCCCTTGCTCTTTCCCACCCATTCGTTACATTCAACCTCTGACGTGACCGACCAAATATAGACTGAGAAACAAGACCACACACTTTGTGCATTCGGAATCGAAGGCAGGGCGTCCCTCGCCGCATTTGCTACGATTGCCATTTGCTACTTCTGCAGAAGCGGCGGCGGCGGCGACGACGACGACGACGACGACGACGACGACGACGAATATCGCGAGAGGCTCTGAGATATGTGAGAAATACATCTATAAAATGTAATTCAGACTGCCTCGTCCCACCTTATGCTGTACCGCTTTGGCAAATGCTTTATCTGCGCCATTCGCCTTAATCGCATCTGAGAGTGATTCTTAAAAAAACGCCTGTCGCTAATTGTTCGTCATCACAGGTACTGTTTGCTATACGGCCACGACGCGCAACAGATTTCCAAAATTCATCTTTCTCCTGTGAGGATGGAACTTACGACCCCTGGTTTATTAGACCAGTGCTCTACCACTGAGCTAAAGAGGCGTAGCCTAGCGGTACTCTTGGGTACTTCGTCCTTACGGTCGTCTGCATCATCAGACTTTAGCTGACAACACTTCATATTACCGGCTAATATTTGCAGCTATGGCGACAAATTACTGCTTGACTACACATCTGACACGTAACCGATGTGCTCTCCAAACAACAACACTTGCATTTCAGAACATGTCTTTCACACATGTCTACAAAATCACCTTCACCTTCAAATACAGCTTCCTTGCGACTGACAGAGACGTAGGCAAAGTTTAAAGTTGCTATTTCCATTAAATCTCGTTAATCAGAAAAACGGTAATTTACACTTGCAGCGGAACAAAATTCCGTTCCGCCCAGCGTCTGGCTCGAACCCACGACCCTGGGATTAAGAGTCTGACGCTCTACCGACTGAGCTAGCCGGCTACCTCGGTGAATACCTGCCGGGTAGCACGTCACACCGTACTCGTTTGGGTTGGGTGGTCCCATACAGAATCTCTCCATGATGCCTAATGTTTTCCTAACGTCACACTCGTCACGTACTTCACTTTTATGTCATAATCATTTCTGAGAGGTAAAGAAATTGCATGACAACATGCAGAGCTAGTGGCGTCAAAATTAACGCACATACTTTATGTGACTCAAAAGCCGAACGAGTTACTTTCCGACGTTGTTTTAGATGTGCAAGTGATAGTCAAAACTCGCTGTGTCGGCACTCTGCCGACCATTTCGCTAGTTAACACCGGTCTTGTTGTGTGTGTTTCAAGCTCAAGAGCATCTCCAAGCAAAAAATGGTCAACAGCAACAATCAGACGGTTTCGTACTGCTCAATTGCTACATTAAAACGTTATGTTTCTTTTTCAGAACTGGAAAAACACAAGCGTGACAGCATTCGAACCTGTAATCTTCAGATCCGAAGTCCGACGCCTTATCCATTTTTTTTTTTTTTCCGAAGTCCGACGCCTTATCCATTTTTTTTTTTTTTTTTTTTTTTTAATATAAGCAGCATGAGGCAGGCGGAGGCAAAGCGGGCAGGGGTCAAAATCTCGAGGCCTGGCCGCGATGTCTCCACCCAGTCCTGTTGCTGAGGCGCGTCTTTATCATAGTTTTCAATAAGAAAATTTACATCTTGTTGTATACGTAGATATATGCTGTTTTGCCTTCGAAATCCTGAACCAAAAGATGCTTCATTTGAAACAAAAAATTTATGTCATGCCGAGGCAATAGAGATTGAAGGTTATAGCTTTAGTGCTTTTTTTTTTTTTTTTATTTTTTTTCTCATCCACTGCTTCTCGGCAACCTAGCATACTTCTTTGTAATATATAATAAAGTTGTAGGAAGTAGTGGACCCTGAACCTGTATATTATTTTTTTAATTTCTGTTTAGTTTTTTTATAGTTATTATTATTATTTTTGTTTGTTTGTTATTTTTTTTATTGTAAAAGAAAAATCTTCATGGAATGTGAAGAAGGAATTTTATGTTAAGGCACTAATTCCATAGCCTCCTTTCCTTCTTGAGATTAATAATAATAATAAAAAAGTATGTTCCCTTCCATGGAAACAAATGAGACTTCCTTCTCAGTCATAAAATGAATGTATAAGAAAACAATTTATCTTTAACCCTGCGATACTGGCTTTCGGCTTCGGCTTCTTCTGTGCAATAAACAAAATAGCCTTCTTTGCCAGCAGAGGATAAGTGATTGTAATATGAAACTGTAAAATTGTACTTCTCCCCAATCGTTTTTGTTTAAGCGTCGTTTCGCTTAAATAAACGATTTTTGTTTATCTCGTTGGCTTGTCAACCAATGCCCAGTCGCTCGAATACAATTTTAAGCATATTGCCGTAGTTTTTCTTGTGGTCTTTATATTTCAGGGCGTTATAAAAAGCACACTTCAAGTACATGTAAAAATCAGTGGAATTGTCATTTCCCAGGTGATTAATTACGTAATTCACATAGTGTCCCATTAACCAATGGACCGAGTTGTTTTTTGCTGCTGGAAAATAGCAAGTCTGAGGCCTGAGGAATGTAACAGGGGGAAAATTTTCCACCGAAGATCTCGTAAGAAAAGCCAGTTGTTCCCTAATCCAATTACAGAGTTGTAGATTGCCACCGCACGTGAATTTGTGCACTAACGTGTCGATCAATTTACATTTGAGACATAGGTTCGTGTCGCTAACGCCGATTGCATGTAACCTTTCATTGGTGCTTACGGTCTCATTCACTGTTTTATACCACGCGGACTTGACGTCCGATGGTAGACCACGCATATTAATATTTTTCCATATGGCGTCCCAATCAGTGTGTGGGTATTTACTTTCCAATTTGTTTCTCCCCTCCATTTTCTTTCGATGGCACAGAATATCGCGGGCCGTGATCCGTCGTGAGTTGATGATGACACCGCCGAGATAGCTTAATTCCACAAAATATACACGAACGTACTGGAGCCGGTTATTTATTTTTTGCACATTTACCGGCGCCTGTAAACTGGCAGGCCTGACAACTTCAAATAATTTAGTTGTAATGCTATCAGCGTGGTCGCTAAGGATAGTGGCGGTCCTTTTTATAAAAAGCGCAGACGCCTTATTTCTGATGTCAACTAACCCCAAACCTCCATTCCTGGGATCTAAGGTCGCAGTTTTTGCGTCGACTCTGAATATATCCCCTCTCCAAAGATAGCTGGCAATGGTAGACATTATCTTTTTTCCAATCATTTTCGGTAGTGGGAAGATCTGTGCTATAAAGTAACTCCTGGAGAGAATGCAGTGGTTAATGAAAATCACCCTCTGAACTTGGTTCATGTTACGGTGGAGGTTTTCCCTTGTTGTTCCAAGAAGTTGTCCCGACGTATTTCTCCAATTGATAGCTGCCATTTTTAACGGACAAGGTGTCAGTGTTATTCCTAGTGCTTTGCATTGGGTGACCGTTGTGGCCCAGGCTAAGGTGGTATGTTGAAAACCCCGCAGGTTTAGGAGTTTGCTTTTGTTTGCGTTGACACCTGCTCCGGAGACTCTACAGTACTTTTTAATTAGCGTTTCCAATTTCAAAATGTCGTCGGGATTTCGCAGGACGACTCCGACATCATCGGCATAGGCGTTTATGACTGTTCGGTGACCAGATAATGTGATGCCAGTTAGAGTGGCATGAACACTGCGGAGGAAAGGTTCTAATGAAAGCACGAATAGGAACATGGAAAGGGGGCTTCCTTGAGGAACGCCGCGCCTGATCTGAATCTGCTTTGTCCTCTGGCAGTTAACTGATATACAAGCGCTGATGCCTGTTGCAACATTTCTGATCACACTTACGACTCGCTCATTAAAACCTAGTTTGTTCAGTGTGGCACTAAGGAATCTATGATCCACACGATCAAATGCTTTCTGGAAGTCAATAAACATGATAGCACATTTTATGGTGGTCACAGCAGTGATTGCAATTATATCTCTATATTCAGCTATGCTTTTGAAAATGCTCTTGGTAGGCACACAGGACTGGTATGGATTTACTATCTTTTTGGCCAACTGTGAGAGTCTGTTGTTTAAAATTCTGCCGATGATTTTATAATCGGAGTTTAACAGGGAGATAGGACGAAAGTTGTTGAGGTTTCTTTTTGCAGCATTTTTTGGGATTAGTACTATTGTGCTCTCTTTAAAAACAGCAGGTAAATGCTTTCCCTGAAGCACCTCGTTCGTCATTCGGGTAAACATGTCACCAATCAGTGGCCAGTATCGTTTATAAAATTCAACAGGCAAACCATCCGGTCCCGGCGATTTCCTCAGAGGAGATTTGCAGATGATTCTGTGGATATCTTCGTTAGTACACTCAACGAGAAGGTCTTCGTTTTCCTCGTCCGAGACCTGTGGAGCTATGTAACTAAGGAACTCATCGAAGGACTCTTCACATACCGGGTTGGCAGTGTATAGGTCTTCGTAATATTTGTGCACTGCATTGACGATGTCTCTCTGAGTCGTGAGTGTCTCGCCAGTTTCAGACTGAAGTCCATCAATGAAGGTGCGTCTCCTGTTTCTTTCGTGCTTCAGTAGATGGTACAAGGAAGCATGTTCATCCTCCACGACTGTCTTAGCCTTGGATTTTAATTTCAGACCCTCCATCTGCTGTCTTTTAAGACTGAGCAATTTGGCCTTAGTTTGCTTGATATCTGCCAGACGGACGTTGGAAGTGTTTGCCTGCTCATATAAATTTCGCAGCATGGTATAATAAAATTCTATGGAATTTTTCAAGTCTTTCGATCGTTGTACACTATACTGAATGAGAACTTTTCTCAGTTTAGGCTTTGCCCTGTTGCACCACCAGTCTAGTACTGAGACGTGTCTATCTGCAGAGCGGAGGCACAATGCCCACGCTTCTGTCAAACTGTCTTCTAATCCGTCGTCCTGCATCAGTGACGTATTAAGGTGCCATGAACTTCTAACACGGCGAGTGGGTTGCGCAGTAAGGTTGATGGAAGCTAGCACGGAGCTATGATCAGAAAAGTAAACTGGAATCGTCTCTGCTTTAATGAAGGAGCTAACTAGACTTTGCGATATGTAGAGTCTGTCGATCCTGCTACGTGAGTGAGGACCTAGGAATGTAAATGCCACAAATGTGGGATACATTATTTCCCAAGCATCTTTAAGCTGTAAAACAGTGACGAAACGCTTCAGTTCAGTGCAGGTATTAAAATTCGGAACCTGGTCTTTCTTATTTATCACACAATTAAAATCACCGCCTATTATAAGATCTTTTGGGTTTTTCCGTAATAAATAAATGATTTCTTCTTTATAGAACTGTGCTCTTTCCATTCTATTGGATGTGCCAGAAGGGGCATACAGATTGATAAGGGTAGAACCAAAGACTTTTATACCTATCGCTCTGCCGGAGTCCAACCTCTCGATATCCGAGACAGGAATCCCCTCCCTGACTAAAATTGCTGTACCGACGTTGGTGTCAAGTGAGACATTTAAAATCGCCAAATATCCAGGCACTGTAAGATTAGTCAGCACTACTTCCTGTAGGAAAGCAATGTCCGTCCCTGACTCATATAAATAATCCTTGAGCGCTGTAACTTTAGTCACGGATGTAATCCTGTTAATATTGATAGTCGTAATTGTATATGCCTGGGACATTTAGTTTGCATAAAAAGTAAATAAGTGATTAAAAAGATAACAAAATATTAATAAAAAAAAGAGATGTGCAGCTCCTAGAAGGGAGAAACGACTCTGCTTAAACAAACATCTAAAAGAATAGTCAGTATTTGAAGCTCGGTAAACACTTCATCTGGTTCCTCTGAAATATGACTAAGACAGTAGTACAAATAGAAATGAAACTGGTTCAACAAAATCCTTTTTTTTTTCATCTTACAGCCTCATTTTGGTGCAGGATTCCGAACATCTCGGGTTTTAGTTTTACCGAGGGGCTTTGCATCACTAATGTCACTGGAAGGTACCTCCTTAGGTCTTTCCGTGATGATTTCATACAAGACGTTCTTGGCCGTCGCTTCCTCTTGTGCTGGTTGTTGTTTGCTTTGGTTACGGGAAGCTTTGAGATTAGGTTGCGGTTTGGGTCGGCGTCTTCGGACATCTTGGTTCAACGCGCCGTCATTCGGATTGTCTATCTTTACCACCGTTGTGACCGAAGCTGCCTCAACAGCGTCCTTTTTACGAGTGCCATTTCCTTGTTCTTCCGTCACTAGCTTCAGAGCACTGACTGAGTCGGCGGTTTGTGGGTCTGTAAATTCTTGAGTTGGGTTCCGCTCCGTCACCTCTTGTGCTTCGGAGTGCGCCTCTTCCGTCTCCGCGACAATCGTTACTGCGTCCCCTCCGTGGACCGTTTGTACCTGTTCAGCCGCCGACAGCGGCCGGGTTGCCTTAGCGGCTGTCGTCACGTCAATACATGTACTGTTTGTTTCCTCGAGCACATCCGCATTACACTGCTTCTGCTTGCGGGTGGAAGGCGAATTACGGGCGGACTCGCCGTCCGAGCCGTCATCGGTCATTTCCAACGGTCGCTTCTTATTCTGGAGATCGCAATCGGGAACAGAAGGGTGTGATGTAATGACGCTCAGGGGAGGGAACTCCGTAGTAGTTATGGCGGGCACTGCAGAAGTACATGCACCACTGTCGTTAACCGAAAGAAGGGAAGCGTTATTTGGTAAGACATCGCTGAGGGTCAGTTTTTGACGCTGTGTTAGATTGTTCCGAAGAACAAAAACACGGCGCGGACAATCTTGTCGGAAATGACCTGTCTCATTGCAAATATTGCACGTGCGCTCCTGACCAGAATACACAACATGTGCTTTATGGCCTGCAACGGATACATGGGACGGAATGTTGGCTTTCACCTCCATTTCAACGGATCTAATGCCATTAAAACACTGTATCTTGTATAGCTTCGACCATCTTTCGTTATAGATAGATTTAACTTCGCCATATTTAGATAGAGCGTCCTTGATCAACTGATTATCAATTTCAATTGGAACATTCAAAATCCTGACATTGGTGTACATGATATCAGCTTTTCGTACAGAGACATTACTTTTTGAACCGTCTCGATGAACAAATTCGACGGAATTACCCCATTTTGCAAGCAACTTATCGACTGTCACTGAGTTCAGAAATTTAACAAAAACACAGTATTTTTCAGCATCTAATTGCGTGGTATGAACAGAGTCAGAATTTATACCGATTACCTCAGTCAGCCAATCGTGGATTTCCAGCGCAGTGGGTTGGACCGGCCGTGTTTCTTTCTCGAACGAGAAGACTAAAGTATTCTTCCTGACGGTGTCAGACATGGTCGTCGGTTCCGACGAAATTCCGGCAACAGCCGAAATTGCGGCGAAGCACGAGACGTGGAACGGACGAAAGCACTATAAAAACACTTATCAGAGACACCACTCAAAAAATAACAGCGAAAATGTACAGCTAACTTCACGTAAACACCAAACACCGGCGATAGCGCTAACGTACGCGGAGTAAACAACAAGCACGTCCGACCGCGGCGACGGCTAAAGCCAGAAATCCATTAGGCCACACGGTCACTGACGACCAACATTTACATGTATACGACTCATCTCGAAACGCTCACACCCCTGAGGATTTGTGTTTCGTTCTACACAGCCGCTGCCCCTTGCTCTTTCCCACCCATTCGTTACATTCAACCTCTGACGTGACCGACCAAATATAGACTGAGAAACAAGACCACACACTTTGTGCATTCGGAATCGAAGGCAGGGCGTCCCTCGCCGCATTTGCTACGATTGCCATTTGCTACTTCTGCAGAAGCGGCGGCGGCGGCGGCGGCGACGACGACGACGACGAATATCGCGAGAGGCTCTGAGATATGTGAGAAATACATCTATAAAATGTAATTCAGACTGCCTCGTCCCACCTTATGCTGTACCGCTTTGGCAAATGCTTTATCTGCGCCATTCGCCTTAATCGCATCTGAGAGTGATTCTTAAAAAAACGCCTGTCGCTAATTGTTCGTCATCACAGGTACTGTTTGCTATACGGCCACGACGCGCAACAGATTTCCAAAATTCATCTTTCTCCTGTGAGGATGGAACTTACGACCCCTGGTTTATTAGACCAGTGCTCTACCACTGAGCTAAAGAGGCGTAGCCTAGCGGTACTCTTGGGTACTTCGTCCTTACGGTCGTCTGCATCATCAGACTTTAGCTGACAACACTTCATATTACCGGCTAATATTTGCAGCTATGGCGACAAATTACTGCTTGACTACACATCTGACACGTAACCGATGTGCTCTCCAAACAACAACACTTGCATTTCAGAACATGTCTTTCACACATGTCTACAAAATCACCTTCACCTTCAAATACAGCTTCCTTGCGACTGACAGAGACGTAGGCAAAGTTTAAAGTTGCTATTTCCATTAAATCTCGTTAATCAGAAAAACGGTAATTTACACTTGCAGCGGAACAAAATTCCGTTCCGCCCAGCGTCTGGCTCGAACCCACGACCCTGGGATTAAGAGTCTGACGCTCTACCGACTGAGCTAGCCGGCTACCTCGGTGAATACCTGCCGGGTAGCACGTCACACCGTACTCGTTTGGGTTGGGTGGTCCCATACAGAATCTCTCCATGATGCCTAATGTTTTCCTAACGTCACACTCGTCACGTACTTCACTTTTATGTCATAATCATTTCTGAGAGGTAAAGAAATTGCATGACAACATGCAGAGCTAGTGGCGTCAAAATTAACGCACATACTTTATGTGACTCAAAAGCCGAACGAGTTACTTTCCGACGTTGTTTTAGATGTGCAAGTGATAGTCAAAACTCGCTGTGTCGGCACTCTGCCGACCATTTCGCTAGTTAACACCGGTCTTGTTGTGTGTGTTTCAAGCTCAAGAGCATCTCCAAGCAAAAAATGGTCAACAGCAACATTCAGACGGTTTCGTACTGCTCAATTGCTACATTAAAACGTTATGTTTCTTTTTCAGAACTGGAAAAACACAAGCGTGACAGCATTGTAACCTGTAATCTTCAGATCCGAAGTCCGACGCCTTATCCATTAGGCCACACGGTCACTGACGACAAACATTTACATGTATACGACTCATCTCGAAACGCTCACACCCCTGAGGATTTGTGTTTTCGTTCTACACAGCCGCTGCCCCTTGCTCTTTCCCACCCATTCGTTACATTCAACCTCTGACGAGACCGACCAAATATAGACTGTGAAACAAGACCACACACTTTGTGCATTCGGAATCGAAGGCAGGGCGTCCCTCGCCGCATTTGCTACGATTGCCATTTGCTACTTCTGCAGAAGCGGCGGCGGCGGCGGCGGCGACGACGACGACGACGACGACGACGACGACGACGAATATCGCGAGAGGCTCTGAGATATGTGAGAAATACATCTATAAAATGTAATTCAGACTGCCTCGTCCCACCTTATGCTGTACCGCTTTGGCAAATGCTTTATCTGCGCCATTCGCCTTAATCGCATCTGAGAGTGATTCTTAAAAAAACGCCTGTCGCTAATTGTTCGTCATCACAGGTACTGTGTGCTATACGGCCACGACGCGCAACTGATTTCCAAAATTCATCTTTCTCCTTTGAGGATGGAACTTACGACCCCTGGTTTATTAGACCAGTGCTCTACCACTGAGCTAAAGAGGCGCGGCCTAGCGGTACTCTTGGGTACTTCGTCCTTACGGTCGTCTGCATCATCAGACTTTAGCTGACAACACTTCATATTACCGGCTAATATTTGCAGCTATGGCGACAAATTACTGCTTGACTACACATCTGACACGTAACCGATGTGCTCTCCAAACAACAACACTTGCATTTCAGAACATGTCTTTCACACATGTCTACAAAATCACCTTCACCTTCAAATACAGCTTCCTTGCGACTGACAGAGACGTAGGCAAAGTTTAAAGTTGCTATTTCCATTAAATCTCGTTAATCAGAAAAACGGTAATTTACACTTGCAGCGGAACAAAATTCCGTTCCGCCCAGCGTCTGGCTCGAACCCACGACCCTGGGATTAAGAGTCTGACGCTCTACCGACAGAGCTAGCCGGCTACCTCGGTGAATACCTGCCGGGTAGCACGTCACACAGTACTCGTTTGGGTTGGGTGGTCCCATACAGAATCTCTCCATGATGCCTAATGTTTTCCTAACGTCACACTCGTCACGTACTTCACTTTTATGTCATAATCATTTCTGAGAGGTAAAGAAATTGCATGACAACATGCAGAGCTAGTGGCGTCAAAATTAACGCACATACTTTATGTGACTCAAAAGCCGAACGAGTTACTTTCCGACGTTGTTTTAGATGTGCAAGTGATAGTCAAAACTCGCTGTGTCGGCACTCTGCCGACCATTTCGCTAGTTAACACCGGTCTTGTTGTGTGTGTTTCAAGCTCAAGAGCATCTCCAAGCAAAAAATGGTCAACAGCAACATTCAGACGGTTTCGTACTGCTCAATTGCTACATTAAAACGTTATGTTTCTTTTTCAGAACTGGAAAAACACAAGCGTGACAGCATTCGAACCTGTAATCTTCAGATCCGAAGTCCGACGCCTTATCCTTTAGGCCACACGGTCACTGACGACCAACATTTACATGTATACGACTCATCTCGAAACGCTCACACCCCTGAGGATTTGTGTTTTCGTTCTACACAGCCGCTGCCCCTTGCTCTTTCCCACCCATTCGTTACATTCAACCTCTGACGAGACCGACCAAATATAGACTGTGAAACAAGACCACACACTTTGTGCATTCGGAATCGAAGGCAGGGCGTCCCTCGCCGCATTTGCTACGGTTGCCATTTGCTACTTCTGCAGAAGCGGCGGCGGCGGCGGCGGCGGCGACGACGACGACGAGGACGACGACGACGAATATCGCGAAAGGCTCTGAGATATGTGAGAAATACATCTATAAAATGTAATTCAGACTGCCTAGTCCCACCTTATGCTGTACCGCTTTGGCAAATGCTTTATCTGCGCCATTCGCCTTAATCGCATCTGAGAGTGATTCTTAAAATAACGCCTGTCGCTAATTGTTCGTCATCACAGGTACTGTTTGCTATACGGCCACGACGCGCAACTGATTTCCAAAATTCGTCTTTCTCCTGTGAGGATGGAACTTACGACCCCTGGTTTATTAGACCAGTGCTCTACCACTGAGCTAAAGACGCGCGGCCTAGCGGTACTCTTGGGTACTTCGTCCTTACGGTCGTCTGCATCATCAGACTTTAGCTGACAACACTTCATATTACCGGCTAATATTTGCAGCTATGGCGACAAATTACTGCTTGACTACACATCTGACACGTAACCGATGTGCTCCGCAAACAACAACACTTGCATTTCAGAACATGTCTTTCACACATGTCTACAAAATCACCTTCACCTTCAAATACAGCTTCCTTGCGACTGACAGAGACGTAGGCAAAGTTTAAAGTTGCTATTTCCATTAAATCTCGTTAATCAGAAAAACGGTAATTTACACTTGCAGCTGAACAAAATTCCGTTCCGCCCAGCGTCTGGCTCGAACCCACGACCCTGGGATTAAGAGTCTGACGCTCTACCGACTGAGCTAGCCGGCTACCTCGGTGAATACCTGCCGGGTAGCACGTCACACAGTACTCGTTTGGGTTGGGTGGTCCCATACAGAATCTCTCCATGATGCCTAATGTTTTCCTAACGTCACACTCGTCACGTACTTCACTTTTATGTCATAATCATTTCTGAGAGGTAAAGAAATTGCATGACAACATGCAGAGCTAGTGGCGTCAAAATTAACGCACATACTTTATGTGACTCAAAAGCCGAACGAGTTACTTTCCGACGTTGTTTTAGATGTGCAAGTGATAGTCAAAACTCGCTGTGTCGGCACTCTGCCGACCATTTCGCTAGTTAACACCGGTCTTGTTGTGTGTGTTTCAAGCTCAAGAGCATCTCCAAGCAAAAAATGGTCAACAGCAACATTCAGACGGTTTCGTGCTGCTCAATTGCTACATTAAAACGTTATGTTTCTTTTTCAGAACTGGAAAAACACAAGCGTGACAGCATTCGAACCTGTAATCTTCAGATCCGAAGTCCGACGCCTTATCCTTTAGGCCACACGGTCACTGACGACCAACATTTACATGTATACGACTCATCTCGAAACGCTCACACCCCTGAGGATTTGTGTTTTCGTTCTACACAGCCGCTGCCCCTTGCTCTTTCCCACCCATTCGTTACATTCAACCTCTGACGAGACCGACCAAATATAGACTGTGAAACAAGACCACACACTTTGTGCATTCGGAATCGAAGGCAGGGCGTCCCTCGCCGCATTTGCTACGGTTGCCATTTGCTACTTCTGCAGAAGCGGCGACGACGACGACGAAGACGACGACGACGACGACGAATATCGCGAGAGGCTCTGAGATATGTGAGAAATACATCTATAAAATGTAATTCAGACTGCCTCGTCCCACCTTATGCTGTACCGCTTTGGCAAATGCTTTATCTGCGCCATTCGCCTTAATCGCATCTGAGAGTGATTCTTAAAATAACGCCTGTCGCTAATTGTTCGTCATCACAGGTACTGTTTGCTATACGGCCACGACGCGCAACTGATTTCCGAAATTCATCTTTCTCCTGTGAGGATGGAACTTACGACCCCTGGTTTATTAGACCAGTGTTCTACCACTGAGCTAAAGAGGCGCGGCCTAGCGGTACTCTTGGGTACTTCGTCCTTAAGGTCGTCTGCATCATCAGACTTTAGCCGACAACACTTCATATTACCGGCTAATATTTGCAGCTATGGCGACAAATTACTGCTTGACTACACATCTGACACGTAACCGATGTGCTCTCCAAACAACAACACTTGCATTTCAGAACATGTCTTTCACACATGTCTACAAAATCACCTTCACCTTCAAATACAGCTTCCTTGCGACTGACAGAGACGTAGGCAAAGTTTAAAGTTGCTATTTCCATTAAATCTCGTTAATCAGAAAAACGGTAATTTACACTTGCAGCGGAACAAAATTCCGTTCCGCCCAGCGTCTGGCTCGAACCCACGACCCTGGGATTAAGAGTCTGACGCTCTACCGACTGAGCTAGCCGGCTACCTCGGTGAATTCCTGCCGGGTAGCACGTCACACAGTACTCGTTTGGGTTGGGTGGTCCCATACAGAATCTCTCCATGATGCCTAATGTTTTCCTAACGTCACACTCGTCACGTACTTCACTTTTATGTCATAATCATTTCTGAGAGGTAAAGAAATTGCATGACAACATGCAGAGCTAGTGGCGTCAAAATTAACGCACATACTTTATGTGACTCAAAAGCCGAACGAGTTACTTTCCGACGTTGTTTTAGATGTGCAAGTGATAGTCAAAACTCGCTGTGTCGGCACTCTGCCGACCATTTCGCTAGTTAACACCGGTCTTGTTGTGTGTGTTTCAAGCTCAAGAGCATCTCCAAGCAAAAAATGGTCAACAGCAACATTCAGACGGTTTCGTACTGCTCAATTGCTACATTAAAACGTTATGTTTCTTTTTCAGAACTGGAAAAACACAAGCGTGACAGCATTCGAACCTGTAATCTTCAGATCCGAAGTCCGACGCCTTATCCTTTAGGCCACACGGTCACTGACGACCAACATTTACATGTATACGACTCATCTCGAAACGCTCACACCCCTGAGGATTTGTGTTTTCGTTCTACACAGCCGCTGCCCCTTGCTCTTTCCCACCCATTCGTTACATTCAACCTCTGACGAGACCGACCAAATATAGACTGTGAAACAAGACCACACACTTTGTGCATTCGGAATCGAAGGCAGGGCGTCCCTCGCCGCATTTGCTACGGTTGCCATTTGCTACTTCTGCAGAAGCGGCGACGACGACGACGACGACGACGACGACGACGACGAATATCGCGAAAGGCTCTGAGATATGTGAGAAATACATCTATAAAATGTAATTCAGACTGCCTCGTCCCACCTTATGCTGTACCGCTTTGGCAAATGCTTTATCTGCGCCATTCGCCTTAATCGCATCTGAGAGTGATTCTTAAAATAACGCCTGTCGCTAATTGTTCGTCATCACAGGTACTGTTTGCTATACGGCCACGACGCGCAACTGATTTCCAAAATTCATCTTTCTCCTGTGAGGATGGAACTTACAACCCCTGGTTTATTAGACCAGTGCTCTACCACTGAGCTAAAGACGCGCGGCCTAGCGGTACTCTTGGGTACTTCGTCCTTACGGTCGTCTGCATCATCAGACTTTAGCTGACAACACTTCATATTACCGGCTAATATTTGCAGCTATGGCGACAAATTACTGCTTGACTACACATCTGACACGTAACCGATGTGCTCTCCAAACAACAACACTTGCATTTCAGAACATGTCTTTCACACATGTCTACAAAATCACCTTCACCTTCAAATACAGCTTCCTTGCGACTGACAGAGACGTAGGCAAAGTTTAAAGTTGCTATTTCCATTAAATCTCGTTAATCAGAAAAACGGTAATTTACACTTGCAGCGGAACAAAATTCCGTTCCGCCCAGCGTCTGGCTCGAACCCACGACCCTGGGATTAAAAGTCTGACGCTCTACCAACTGAGCTAGCCGGCTACCTCGGTGAATACCTGCCGGGTAGCACGTCACACAGTACTCGTTTGGGTTGGGTGGTCCCATACAGAATCTCTCCATGATGCCTAATGTTTTCCTAACGTCACACTCGTCACGTACTTCACTTTTATGTCATAATCATTTCTGAGAGGTAAAGAAATTGCATGACAACATGCAGAGCTAGTGGCGTCAAAATTAACGCACATACTTTATGTGACTCAAAAGCCGAACGAGTTACTTTCCGACGTTGTTTTAGATGTGCAAGTGATAGTCAAAACTCGCTGTGTCGGCACTCTGCCGACCATTTCGCTAGTTAACACCGGTCTTGTTGTGTGTGTTTCAAGCTCAAGAGCATCTCCAAGCAAAAAATGGTCAACAGCAACATTCAGACGGTTTCGTACTGCTCAATTGCTACATTAAAACGTTATGTTTCTTTTTCAGAACTGGAAAAACACAAGCGTGACAGCATTCGAACATGTAATCTTCAGATCCGAAGTCCGACGCCTTATCCATTAGGCCACACGGTCACTGACGACCAACATTTACATGTATACGACTCATCTCGAAACGCTCACACCCCTGAGGATTTGTGTTTTCGTTCTACACAGCCGCTAACCCTTGCTCTTTCCCACCCATTCGTTACATTCAACCTCTGACGAGACCGACCAAATATAGACTGTGAAACAAGACCACACACTTTGTGCATTCGGAATCGAAGGCAGGGCGTCCCTCGCCGCATTTGCTACGGTTGCCATTTGCTACTTCTGCAGAAGCGGCGACGACGACGACGACGACGACGACGACGACGACGAATATCGCGAAAGGCTCTGAGATATGTGAGAAATACATCTATAAAATGTAATTCAGACTGCCTCGTCCCACCTTATGCTGTACCGCTTTGGCAAATGCTTTATCTGCGCCATTCGCCTTAATCGCATCTGAGAGTGATTCTTAAAATAACGCCTGTCGCTAATTGTTCGTCATCACAGGTACTGTTTGCTATACGGCCACGACGCGCAACTGATTTCCAAAATTCATCTTTCTCCTGTGAGGATGGAACTTACGACCCCTGGTTTATTAGACCAGTGCTCTACCACTGAGCTAAAGACGCGCGGCCTAGCGGTACTCTTGGGTACTTCGTCATTACGGTCGTCTGCATCATCAGACTTTAGCTGACAACACTTCATATTACCGGCTAATATTTGCAGCTATGGCGACAAATTACTGCTTGACTACACATCTGACACGTAACCGATGTGCTCTCCAAACAACAACACTTGCATTTCAGAACATGTCTTTCACACATGTCTACAAAATCACCTTCACCTTCAAATACAGCTTCCTTGCGACTGACAGAGACGTAGGCAAAGTTTAAAGTTGCTATTTCCATTAAATCTCGTTAATCAGAAAAACGGTAATTTACACTTGCAGCGGAACAAAATTCCGTTCCGCCCAGCGTCTGGCTCGAACCCACGACCCTGGGATTAAGAGTCTGACGCTCTACCGACTGAGCTAGCCGGCTACCTCGGTGAATTCCTGCCGGGTAGCACGTCACACAGTACTCGTTTGGGTTGGGTGGTCCCATACAGAATCTCTCCATGATGCCTAATGTTTTCCTAACGTCACACTCGTCACGTACTTCACTTTTATGTCATAATCATTTCTGAGAGGTAAAGAAATTGCATGACAACATGCAGAGCTAGTGGCGTCAAAATTAACGCACATACTTTATGTGACTCAAAAGCCGAACGAGTTACTTTCCGACGTTGTTTTAGATGTGCAAGTGATAGTCAAAACTCGCTGTGTCGGCACTCTGCCGACCATTTCGCTAGTTAACACCGGTCTTGTTGTGTGTGTTTCAAGCTCAAGAGCATCTCCAAGCAAAAAATGGTCAACAGCAACATTCAGACGGTTTCGTACTGCTCAATTGCTACATTAAAACGTTATGTTTCTTTTTCAGAACTGGAAAAACACAAGCGTGACAGCATTCGAACCTGTAATCTTCAGATCCGAAGTCCGACGCCTTATCCTTTAGGCCACACGGTCACTGATGACCAACATTTACATGTATACGACTCATCTCGAAACGCTCACACCCCTGAGGATTTGTGTTTTCGTTCTACACAGCCGCTGCCCCTTGCTCTTTCCCACCCATTCGTTACATTCAACCTCTGACGAGACCGACCAAATATAGACTGTGAAACAAGACCACACACTTTGTGCATTCGGAATCGAAGGCAGGGCGTCCCTCGCCGCATTTGCTACGGTTGCCATTTGCTACTTCTGCAGAAGCGGCGACGACGACGACGACGACGACGACGACGACGACGAATATCGCGAAAGGCTCTGAGATATGTGAGAAATACATCTATAAAATGTAATTCAGACTGCCTCGTCCCACCTTATGCTGTACCGCTTTGGCAAATGCTTTATCTGCGCCATTCGCCTTAATCGCATCTGAGAGTGATTCTTAAAATAACGCCTGTCGCTAATTGTTCGTCATCACAGGTACTGTTTGCTATACGGCCACGACGCGCAACTGATTTCCAAAATTCATCTTTCTCCTGTGAGGATGGAACTTACGACCCCTGGTTTATTAGACCAGTGCTTTACCACTGAGCTAAAGACGCGCGGCCTAGCGGTACTCTTGGGTACTTCGTCCTTACGGTCGTCTGCATCATCAGACTTTAGCTGACAACACTTCATATTACCGGCTAATATTTGCAGCTATGGCGACAAATTACTGCTTGACTACACATCTGACACGTAACCGATGTGCTCTCCAAACAACAACACTTGCATTTCAGAACATGTCTTTCACACATGTCTACAAAATCACCTTCACCTTCAAATACAGCTTCCTTGCGACTGACAGAGACGTAGGCAAAGTTTATAGTTGCTATTTCCATTAAATCTCGTTAATCAGAAAAACGGTAATTTACACTTGCAGCGGAACAAAATTCCGTTCCGCCCAGCGTCTGGCTCGAACCCACGACCCTGGGATTAAGAGTCTGACGCTCTACCGACTGAGCTAGCCGGCTACCTCGGTGAATACCTGCCGGGTAGCACGTCACACAGTACTCGTTTGGGTTGGGTGGTCCCATACAGAATCTCTCCATGATGCCTAATGTTTTCCTAACGTCACACTCGTCACGTACTTCACTTTTATGTCATAATCATTTCTGAGAGGTAAAGAAATTGCATGACAACATGCAGAGCTAGTGGCGTCAAAATTAACGCACATACTTTATGTGACTCAAAAGCCGAACGAGTTACTTTCCGACGTTGTTTTAGATGTGCAAGTGATAGTCAAAACTCGCTGTGTCGGCACTCTGCCGACCATTTCGCTAGTTAACACCGGTCTTGTTGTGTGTGTTTCAAGCTCAAGAGCATCTCCAAGCAAAAAATGGTCAACAGCAACATTCAGACGGTTTCGTACTGCTCAATTGCTACATTAAAACGTTATGTTTCTTTTTCAGAACTGGAAAAACACAAGCGTGACAGCATTCGAACCTGTAATCTTCAGATCCGAAGTCCGACGCCTTATCCTTTAGGCCACACGGTCACTGACGACCAACATTTACATGTATACGACTCATCTCGAAACGCTCACACCCCTGAGGATTTGTGTTTTCGTTCTACACAGCCGCTGCCCCTTGCTCTTTCCCACCCATTCGTTACATTCAACCTCTGACGAGACCGACCAAATATAGACTGTGAAACAAGACCACACACTTTGTGCATTCGGAATCGAAGGCAGGGCGTCCCTCGCCGCATTTGCTACGGTTGCCATTTGCTACTTCTGCAGAAGCGGCGACGACGACGACGACGACGACGAATATCGCGAAAGGCTCTGAGATATGTGAGAAATACATCTATAAAATGTAATTCAGACTGCCTCGTCCCACCTTATGCTGTACCGCTTTGGCAAATGCTTTATCTGCGCCATTCGCCTTAATCGCATCTGAGAGTGATTCTTAAAATAACGCCTGTCGCTAATTGTTCGTCATCACAGGTACTGTTTGCTATACGGCCACGACGCGCAACTGATTTCCAAAATTCATCTTTCTCCTGTGAGGATGGAACTTACGACCCCTGGTTTATTAGACCAGTGCTCTACCACTGAGCTAAAGACGCGCGGCCTAGCGGTACTCTTGGGTACTTCGTCCTTACGGTCGTCTGCATCATCAGACTTTAGCTGACAACACTTCATATTACCGGCTAATATTTGCAGCTATGGCGACAAATTACTGCTTGACTACACATCTGACACGTAACCGATGTGCTCTCCAAACAACAACACTTGCATTTCAGAACATGTCTTTCACACATGTCTACAAAATCACCTTCACCTTCAAATACAGCTTCCTTGCGACTGACAGAGACGTAGGCAAAGTTTAAAGTTGCTATTTCCATTAAATCTCGTTAATCAGAAAAACGGTAATTTACACTTGCAGCGGAACAAAATTCCGTTCCGCCCAGCGTCTGGCTCGAACCCACGACCCTGGGATTAAGAGTCTGACGCTCTACCGACTGAGCTAGCCGGCTACCTCGGTGAATTCCTGCCGGGTAGCACGTCACACAGTACTCGTTTGGGTTGGGTGGTCCCATACAGAATCTCTCCATGATGCCTAATGTTTTCCTAACGTCACACTCGTCACGTACTTCACTTTTATGTCATAATCATTTCTGAGAGGTAAAGAAATTGCATGACAACATGCAGAGCTAGTGGCGTCAAAATTAACGCACATACTTTATGTGACTCAAAAGCCGAACGAGTTACTTTCCGACGTTGTTTTAGATGTGCAAGTGATAGTCAAAACTCGCTGTGTCGGCACTCTGCCGACCATTTCGCTAGTTAACACCGGTCTTGTTGTGTGTGTTTCAAGCTCAAGAGCATCTCCAAGCAAAAAATGGTCAACAGCAACATTCAGACGGTTTCGTACTGCTCAATTGCTACATTAAAACGTTATGTTTCTTTTTCAGAACTGGAAAAACACAAGCGTGACAGCATTCGAACCTGTAATCTTCAGATCCGAAGTCCGACGCCTTATCCTTTAGGCCACACGGTCACTGACGACCAACATTTACATGTATACGACTCATCTCGAAACGCTCACACCCCTGAGGATTTGTGTTTTCGTTCTACACAGCCGCTGCCCCTTGCTCTTTCCCACCCATTCGTTACATTCAACCTCTGACGAGACCGACCAAATATAGACTGTGAAACAAGACCACACACTTTGTGCATTCGGAATCGAAGGCAGGGCGTCCCTCGCCGCATTTGCTACGGTTGCCATTTGCTACTTCTGCAGAAGCGGCGACGACGACGACGACGACGACGACGACGACGACGAATATCGCGAAAGGCTCTGAGATATGTGAGAAATACATCTATAAAATGTAATTCAGACTGCCTCGTCCCACCTTATGCTGTACCGCTTTGGCAAATGCTTTATCTGCGCCATTCGCCTTAATCGCATCTGAGAGTGATTCTTAAAATAACGCCTGTCGCTAATTGTTCGTCATCACAGGTACTGTTTGCTATACGGCCACGACGCGCAACTGATTTCCAAAATTCATCTTTCTCCTGTGAGGATGGAACTTACAACCCCTGGTTTATTAGACCAGTGCTCTACCACTGAGCTAAAGACGCGCGGCCTAGCGGTACTCTTGGGTACTTCGTCCTTACGGTCGTCTGCATCATCAGACTTTAGCTGACAACACTTCATATTACCGGCTAATATTTGCAGCTATGGCGACAAATTACTGCTTGACTACACATCTGACACGTAACCGATGTGCTCTCCAAACAACAACACTTGCATTTCAGAACATGTCTTTCACACATGTCTACAAAATCACCTTCACCTTCAAATACAGCTTCCTTGCGACTGACAGAGACGTAGGCAAAGTTTAAAGTTGCTATTTCCATTAAATCTCGTTAATCAGAAAAACGGCAATTTACACTTGCAGCGGAACAAAATTCCGTTCCGCCCAGCGTCTGGCTCGAACCCACGACCCTGGGATTAAAAGTCTGACGCTCTACCGACTGAGCTAGCCGGCTACCTCGGTGAATACCTGCCGGGTAGCACGTCACACAGTACTCGTTTGGGTTGGGTGGTCCCATACAGAATCTCTCCATGATGCCTAATGTTCTCCTAACGTCACACTCGTCACGTACTTCACTTTTATGTCATAATCATTTCTGAGAGGTAAAGAAATTGCATGACAACATGCAGAGCTAGTGGCGTCAAAATTAACGCACATACTTTATGTGACTCAAAAGCCGAACGAGTTACTTTCCGACGTTGTTTTAGATGTGCAAGTGATAGTCAAAACTCGCTGTGTCGGCACTCTGCCGACCATTTCGCTAGTTAACACCGGTCTTGTTGTGTGTGTTTCAAGCTCAAGAGCATCTCCGAGCAAAAAATGGTCAACAGCAACATTCAGACGGTTTCGTACTGCTCAATTGCTACATTAAAACGTTATGTTTCTTTTTCAGAACTGGAAAAACACAAGCGTGACAGCATTCGAACCTGTAATCTTCAGATCCGAAGTCCGACGCCTTATCCTTTAGGCCACACGGTCACTGACGACCAACATTTACATGTATACGACTCATCTCGAAACGCTCACACCCCTGAGGATTTGTGTTTTCGTTCTACACAGCCGCTGCCCCTTGCTCTTTCCCACCCATTCGTTACATTCAACCTCTGACGAGACCGACCAAATATAGACTGTGAAAAAAGACCACACACTTTGTGCATTCGGAATCGAAGGCAGGGCGTCCCTCGCCGCATTTGCTACGGTTGCCATTTGCTACTTCTGCAGAAGCGGCGGCGGCGGCGGCGGCGGCGACGACGACGACGACGACGACGACGACGACGACGACGACGAATATCGCGAAAGGCTCTGAGATATGTGAGAAATACATCTATAAAATGTAATTCAGACTGCCTCGTCCCACCTTATGCTGTACCGCTTTGGCAAATGCTTTATCTGCGCCATTCGCCTTAATCGCATCTGAGAGTGATTCTTAAAATAACGCCTGTCGCTAATTGTTCGTCATCACAGGTACTGTTTGCTATACGGCCACGACGCGCAACTGATTTCCAAAATTCATCATTCTCCTGTGAGGATGGAACTTACGACCCCTGGTTTATTAGACCAGTGCTCTACCACTGAGCTAAAGAGGCGCGGCCTAGCGGTACTCTTGGGTACTTCGTCCTTACGGTCGTCTGCATCATCAGACTTTAGCTGACAACACTTCATATTACCGGCTAATATTTGCAGCTATGGCGACAAATTACTGCTTGACTACACATCTGACACGTAACCGATGTGCTCTCCAAACAACAACACTTGCATTTCAGAACATGTCTTTCACACATGTCTACAAAATCACCTTCACCTTCAAATACAGCTTCCTTGCGACTGACAGAGACGTAGGCAAAGTTTAAAGTTGCTATTTCCATTAAATCTCGTTAATCAGAAAAACGGTAATTTACACTTGCAGCGGAACAAAATTCCGTTCCGCCCAGCGTCTGGCTCGAACCCACGACCCTGGGATTAAGAGTCTGACGCTCTACCGACTGAGCTAGCCGGCTACCTCGGTGAATACCTGCCGGGTAGCACGTCACACAGTACTCGTTTGGGTTGGGTGGTCCCATACAGAATCTCTCCATGATGCCTAATGTTTTCCTAACGTCACACTCGTCACGTACTTCACTTTTATGTCATAATCATTTCTGAGAGGTAAAGAAATTGCATGACAACATGCAGAGCTAGTGGCGTCAAAATTAACGCACATACTTTATGTGACTCAAAAGCCGAACGAGTTACTTTCCGACGTTGTTTTAGATGTGCAAGTGATAGTCAAAACTCGCTGTGTCGGCACTCTGCCGACCATTTCGCTAGTTAACACCGGTCTTGTTGTGTGTGTTTCAAGCTCAAGAGCATCTCCAAGCAAAAAATGGTCAACAGCAACATTCAGACGGTTTCGTACTGCTCAATTGCTACATTAAAACGTTATGTTTCTTTTTCAGAACTGGAAAAACACAAGCGTGACAGCATTCGAACCTGTAATCTTCAGATCCGAAGTCCGACGCCTTATCCTTTAGGCCACACGGTCACTGACGACCAACATTTACATGTATACGACTCATCTCGAAACGCTCACACCCCTGAGGATTTGTGTTTTCGTTCTACACAGCCGCTGCCCCTTGCTCTTTCCCACCCATTCGTTACATTCAACCTCTGACGAGACCGACCAAATATAGACTGTGAAACAAGACCACACACTTTGTGCATTCGGAATCGAAGGCAGGGCGTCCCTCGCCGCATTTGCTACGGTTGCCATTTGCTACTTCTGCAGAAGCGGCGACGACGACGACGACGACGACGAATATCGCGAAAGGCTCTGAGATATGTGAGAAATACATCTATAAAATGTAATTCAGACTGCCTCGTCCCACCTTATGCTGTACCGCTTTGGCAAATGCTTTATCTGCGCCATTCGCCTTAATCGCATCTGAGAGTGATTCTTAAAATAACGCCTGTCGCTAATTGTTCGTCATCACAGGTACTGTTTGCTATACGGCCACGACGCGCAACTGATTTCCAAAATTCATCTTTCTCCTGTGAGGATGGAACTTACGACCCCTGGTTTATTAGACCAGTGCTCTACCACTGAGCTAAAGACGCGCGGCCTAGCGGTACTCTTGGGTACTTCGTCCTTACGGTCGTCTGCATCATCAGACTTTAGCTGACAACACTTCATATTACCGGCTAATATTTGCAGCTATGGCGACAAATTACTGCTTGACTACACATCTGACACGTAACCGATGTGCTCTCCAAACAACAACACTTGCATTTCAGAACATGTCTTTCACACATGTCTACAAAATCACCTTCACCTTCAAATACAGCTTCCTTGCGACTGACAGAGACGTAGGCAAAGTTTAAAGTTGCTATTTCCATTAAATCTCGTTAATCAGAAAAACGGTAATTTACACTTGCAGCGGAACAAAATTCCGTTCCGCCCAGCGTCTGGCTCGAACCCACGACCCTGGGATTAAGAGTCTGACGCTCTACCGACTGAGCTAGCCGGCTACCTCGGTGAATTCCTGCCGGGTAGCACGTCACACAGTACTCGTTTGGGTTGGGTGGTCCCATACAGAATCTCTCCATGATGCCTAATGTTTTCCTAACGTCACACTCGTCACGTACTTCACTTTTATGTCATAATCATTTCTGAGAGGTAAAGAAATTGCATGACAACATGCAGAGCTAGTGGCGTCAAAATTAACGCACATACTTTATGTGACTCAAAAGCCGAACGAGTTACTTTCCGACGTTGTTTTAGATGTGCAAGTGATAGTCAAAACTCGCTGTGTCGGCACTCTGCCGACCATTTCGCTAGTTAACACCGGTCTTGTTGTGTGTGTTTCAAGCTCAAGAGCATCTCCAAGCAAAAAATGGTCAACAGCAACATTCAGACGGTTTCGTACTGCTCAATTGCTACATTAAAACGTTATGTTTCTTTTTCAGAACTGGAAAAACACAAGCGTGACAGCATTCGAACCTGTAATCTTCAGATCCGAAGTCCGACGCCTTATCCTTTAGGCCACACGGTCACTGACGACCAACATTTACATGTATACGACTCATCTCGAAACGCTCACACCCCTGAGGATTTGTGTTTTCGTTCTACACAGCCGCTGCCCCTTGCTCTTTCCCACCCATTCGTTACATTCAACCTCTGACGAGACCGACCAAATATAGACTGTGAAACAAGACCACACACTTTGTGCATTCGGAATCGAAGGCAGGGCGTCCCTCGCCGCATTTGCTACGGTTGCCATTTGCTACTTCTGCAGAAGCGGCGACGACGACGACGACGACGACGACGACGACGACGAATATCGCGAAAGGCTCTGAGATATGTGAGAAATACATCTATAAAATGTAATTCAGACTGCCTCGTCCCACCTTATGCTGTACCGCTTTGGCAAATGCTTTATCTGCGCCATTCGCCTTAATCGCATCTGAGAGTGATTCTTAAAATAACGCCTGTCGCTAATTGTTCGTCATCACAGGTACTGTTTGCTATACGGCCACGACGCGCAACTGATTTCCAAAATTCATCTTTCTCCTGTGAGGATGGAACTTACAACCCCTGGTTTATTAGACCAGTGCTCTACCACTGAGCTAAAGACGCGCGGCCTAGCGGTACTCTTGGGTACTTCGTCCTTACGGTCGTCTGCATCATCAGACTTTAGCTGACAACACTTCATATTACCGGCTAATATTTGCAGCTATGGCGACAAATTACTGCTTGACTACACATCTGACACGTAACCGATGTGCTCTCCAAACAACAACACTTGCATTTCAGAACATGTCTTTCACACATGTCTACAAAATCACCTTCACCTTCAAATACAGCTTCCTTGCGACTGACAGAGACGTAGGCAAAGTTTAAAGTTGCTATTTCCATTAAATCTCGTTAATCAGAAAAACGGCAATTTACACTTGCAGCGGAACAAAATTCCGTTCCGCCCAGCGTCTGGCTCGAACCCACGACCCTGGGATTAAAAGTCTGACGCTCTACCGACTGAGCTAGCCGGCTACCTCGGTGAATACCTGCCGGGTAGCACGTCACACAGTACTCGTTTGGGTTGGGTGGTCCCATACAGAATCTCTCCATGATGCCTAATGTTCTCCTAACGTCACACTCGTCACGTACTTCACTTTTATGTCATAATCATTTCTGAGAGGTAAAGAAATTGCATGACAACATGCAGAGCTAGTGGCGTCAAAATTAACGCACATACTTTATGTGACTCAAAAGCCGAACGAGTTACTTTCCGACGTTGTTTTAGATGTGCAAGTGATAGTCAAAACTCGCTGTGTCGGCACTCTGCCGACCATTTCGCTAGTTAACACCGGTCTTGTTGTGTGTGTTTCAAGCTCAAGAGCATCTCCGAGCAAAAAATGGTCAACAGCAACATTCAGACGGTTTCGTACTGCTCAATTGCTAACACTAGATCGCGTGTTTCTTTTTCAGAACTGGAAAAACACAAGCGTGACAGCATTCGAACCTGTAATCTTCAGATCCGAAGTCCGACGCCTTATCCTTTAGGCCACACGGTCACTGACGACCAACATTTACATGTATACGACTCATCTCGAAACGCTCACACCCCTGAGGATTTGTGTTTTCGTTCTACACAGCCGCTGCCCCTTGCTCTTTCCCACCCATTCGTTACATTCAACCTCTGACGAGACCGACCAAATATAGACTGTGAAACAAGACCACACACTTTGTGCATTCGGAATCGAAGGCAGGGCGTCCCTCGCCGCATTTGCTACGGTTGCCATTTGCTACTTCTGCAGAAGCGGCGACGACGACGACGACGACGACGACGACGACGACGAATATCGCGAAAGGCTCTGAGATATGTGAGAAATACATCTATAAAATGTAATTCAGACTGCCTCGTCCCACCTTATGCTGTACCGCTTTGGCAAATGCTTTATCTGCGCCATTCGCCTTAATCGCATCTGAGAGTGATTCTTAAAATAACGCCTGTCGCTAATTGTTCGTCATCACAGGTACTGTTTGCTATACGGCCACGACGCGCAACTGATTTCCAAAATTCATCTTTCTCCTGTGAGGATGGAACTTACAACCCCTGGTTTATTAGACCAGTGCTCTACCACTGAGCTAAAGACGCGCGGCCTTGCGGTACTCTTGGGTACTTCGTCCTTACGGTCGTCTGCATCATCAGACTTTAGCTGACAACACTTCATATTACCGGCTAATATTTGCAGCTATGGCGACAAATTACTGCTTGACTACACATCTGACACGTAACCGATGTGCTCTCCAAACAACAACACTTGCATTTCAGAACATGTCTTTCACACATGTCTACAAAATCACCTTCACCTTCAAATACAGCTTCCTTGCGACTGACAGAGACGTAGGCAAAGTTTAAAGTTGCTATTTCCATTAAATCTCGTTAATCAGAAAAACGGCAATTTACACTTGCAGCGGAACAAAATTCCGTTCCGCCCAGCGTCTGGCTCGAACCCACGACCCTGGGATTAAAAGTCTGACGCTCTACCGACTGAGCTAGCCGGCTACCTCGGTGAATACCTGCCGGGTAGCACGTCACACAGTACTCGTTTGGGTTGGGTGGTCCCATACAGAATCTCTCCATGATGCCTAATGTTCTCCTAACGTCACACTCGTCACGTACTTCACTTTTATGTCATAATCATTTCTGAGAGGTAAAGAAATTGCATGACAACATGCAGAGCTAGTGGCGTCAAAATTAACGCACATACTTTATGTGACTCAAAAGCCGAACGAGTTACTTTCCGACGTTGTTTTAGATGTGCAAGTGATAGTCAAAACTCGCTGTGTCGGCACTCTGCCGACCATTTCGCTAGTTAACACCGGTCTTGTTGTGTGTGTTTCAAGCTCAAGAGCATCTCCGAGCAAAAAATGGTCAACAGCAACATTCAGACGGTTTCGTACTGCTCAATTGCTACATTAAAACGTTATGTTTCTTTTTCAGAACTGGAAAAACACAAGCGTGACAGCATTCGAACCTGTAATCTTCAGATCCGAAGTCCGACGCCTTATCCTTTAGGCCACACGGTCACTGACGACCAACATTTACATGTATACGACTCATCTCGAAACGCTCACACCCCTGAGGATTTGTGTTTTCGTTCTACACAGCCGCTGCCCCTTGCTCTTTCCCACCCATTCGTTACATTCAACCTCTGACGAGACCGACCAAATATAGACTGTGAAAAAAGACCACACACTTTGTGCATTCGGAATCGAAGGCAGGGCGTCCCTCGCCGCATTTGCTACGGTTGCCATTTGCTACTTCTGCAGAAGCGGCGGCGGCGGCGGCGGCGGCGACGACGACGACGACGACGACGACGACGACGAATATCGCGAAAGGCTCTGAGATATGTGAGAAATACATCTATAAAATGTAATTCAGACTGCCTCGTCCCACCTTATGCTGTACCGCTTTGGCAAATGCTTTATCTGCGCCATTCGCCTTAATCGCATCTGAGAGTGATTCTTAAAATAACGCCTGTCGCTAATTGTTCGTCATCACAGGTACTGTTTGCTATACGGCCACGACGCGCAACTGATTTCCAAAATTCATCTTTCTCCTGTGAGGATGGAACTTACGACCCCTGGTTTATTAGACCAGTGCTCTACCACTGAGCTAAAGACGCGCGGCCTAGCGGTACTCTTGGGTACTTCGTCCTTACGGTCGTCTGCATCATCAGACTTTAGCTGACAACACTTCATATTACCGGCTAATATTTGCAGCTATGGCGACAAATTACTGCTTGACTACACATCTGACACGTAACCGATGTGCTCTCCAAACAACAACACTTGCATTTCAGAACATGTCTTTCACACATGTCTACAAAATCACCTTCACCTTCAAATACAGCTTCCTTGCGACTGACAGAGACGTAGGCAAAGTTTAAAGTTGCTATTTCCATTAAATCTCGTTAATCAGAAAAACGGTAATTTACACTTGCAGCGGAACAAAATTCCGTTCCGCCCAGCGTCTGGCTCGAACCCACGACCCTGGGATTAAGAGTCTGACGCTCTACCGACTGAGCTAGCCGGCTACCTCGGTGAATTCCTGCCGGGTAGCACGTCACACAGTACTCGTTTGGGTTGGGTGGTCCCATACAGAATCTCTCCATGATGCCTAATGTTTTCCTAACGTCACACTCGTCACGTACTTCACTTTTATGTCATAATCATTTCTGAGAGGTAAAGAAATTGCATGACAACATGCAGAGCTAGTGGCGTCAAAATTAACGCACATACTTTATGTGACTCAAAAGCCGAACGAGTTACTTTCCGACGTTGTTTTAGATGTGCAAGTGATAGTCAAAACTCGCTGTGTCGGCACTCTGCCGACCATTTCGCTAGTTAACACCGGTCTTGTTGTGTGTGTTTCAAGCTCAAGAGCATCTCCAAGCAAAAAATGGTCAACAGCAACATTCAGACGGTTTCGTACTGCTCAATTGCTACATTAAAACGTTATGTTTCTTTTTCAGAACTGGAAAAACACAAGCGTGACAGCATTCGAACCTGTAATCTTCAGATCCGAAGTCCGACGCCTTATCCTTTAGGCCACACGGTCACTGACGACCAACATTTACATGTATACGACTCATCTCGAAACGCTCACACCCCTGAGGATTTGTGTTTTCGTTCTACACAGCCGCTGCCCCTTGCTCTTTCCCACCCATTCGTTACATTCAACCTCTGACGAGACCGACCAAATATAGACTGTGAAACAAGACCACACACTTTGTGCATTCGGAATCGAAGGCAGGGCGTCCCTCGCCGCATTTGCTACGGTTGCCATTTGCTACTTCTGCAGAAGCGGCGACGACGACGACGACGACGACGACGACGACGACGAATATCGCGAAAGGCTCTGAGATATGTGAGAAATACATCTATAAAATGTAATTCAGACTGCCTCGTCCCACCTTATGCTGTACCGCTTTGGCAAATGCTTTATCTGCGCCATTCGCCTTAATCGCATCTGAGAGTGATTCTTAAAATAACGCCTGTCGCTAATTGTTCGTCATCACAGGTACTGTTTGCTATACGGCCACGACGCGCAACTGATTTCCAAAATTCATCTTTCTCCTGTGAGGATGGAACTTACAACCCCTGGTTTATTAGACCAGTGCTCTACCACTGAGCTAAAGACGCGCGGCCTAGCGGTACTCTTGGGTACTTCGTCCTTACGGTCGTCTGCATCATCAGACTTTAGCTGACAACACTTCATATTACCGGCTAATATTTGCAGCTATGGCGACAAATTACTGCTTGACTACACATCTGACACGTAACCGATGTGCTCTCCAAACAACAACACTTGCATTTCAGAACATGTCTTTCACACATGTCTACAAAATCACCTTCACCTTCAAATACAGCTTCCTTGCGACTGACAGAGACGTAGGCAAAGTTTAAAGTTGCTATTTCCATTAAATCTCGTTAATCAGAAAAACGGCAATTTACACTTGCAGCGGAACAAAATTCCGTTCCGCCCAGCGTCTGGCTCGAACCCACGACCCTGGGATTAAGAGTCTGACGCTCTACCGACTGAGCTAGCCGGCTACCTCGGTGAATTCCTGCCGGGTAGCACGTCACACAGTACTCGTTTGGGTTGGGTGGTCCCATACAGAATCTCTCCATGATGCCTAATGTTTTCCTAACGTCACACTCGTCACGTACTTCACTTTTATGTCATAATCATTTCTGAGAGGTAAAGAAATTGCATGACAACATGCAGAGCTAGTGGCGTCAAAATTAACGCACATACTTTATGTGACTCAAAAGCCGAACGAGTTACTTTCCGACGTTGTTTTAGATGTGCAAGTGATAGTCAAAACTCGCTGTGTCGGCACTCTGCCTACCATTTCGCTAGTTAACACCGGTCTTGTTGTGTGTGTTTCAAGCTCAAGAGCATCTCCGAGCAAAAAATGGTCAACAGCAACATTCAGACGGTTTCGTACTGCTCAATTGCTACATTAAAACGTTATGTTTCTTTTTCAGAACTGGAAAAACACAAGCGTGACAGCATTCGAACCTGTAATCTTCAGATCCGAAGTCCGACGCCTTATCCTTTAGGCCACACGGTCACTGACGACCAACATTTACATGTATACGACTCATCTCGAAACGCTCACACCCCTGAGGATTTGTGTTTTCGTTCTACACAGCCGCTGCCCCTTGCTCTTTCCCACCCATTCGTTACATTCAACCTCTGACGAGACCGACCAAATATAGACTGTGAAAAAAGACCACACACTTTGTGCATTCGGAATCGAAGGCAGGGCGTCCCTCGCCGCATTTGCTACGGTTGCCATTTGCTACTTCTGCAGAAGCGGCGGCGGCGGCGGCGGCGGCGACGACGACGACGACGACGACGACGACGACGAATATCGCGAAAGGCTCTGAGATATGTGAGAAATACATCTATAAAATGTAATTCAGACTGCCTCGTCCCACCTTATGCTGTACCGCTTTGGCAAATGCTTTATCTGCGCCATTCGCCTTAATCGCATCTGAGAGTGATTCTTAAAATAACGCCTGTCGCTAATTGTTCGTCATCACAGGTACTGTTTGCTATACGGCCACGACGCGCAACTGATTTCCAAAATTCATCTTTCTCCTGTGAGGATGGAACTTACGACCCCTGGTTTATTAGACCAGTGCTCTACCACTGAGCTAAAGACGCGCGGCCTAGCGGTACTCTTGGGTACTTCGTCCTTACGGTCGTCTGCATCATCAGACTTTAGCTGACAACACTTCATATTACCGGCTAATATTTGCAGCTATGGCGACAAATTACTGCTTGACTACACATCTGACACGTAACCGATGTGCTCTCCAAACAACAACACTTGCATTTCAGAACATGTCTTTCACACATGTCTACAAAATCACCTTCACCTTCAAATACAGCTTCCTTGCGACTGACAGAGACGTAGGCAAAGTTTAAAGTTGCTATTTCCATTAAATCTCGTTAATCAGAAAAACGGTAATTTACACTTGCAGCGGAACAAAATTCCGTTCCGCCCAGCGTCTGGCTCGAACCCACGACCCTGGGATTAAGAGTCTGACGCTCTACCGACTGAGCTAGCCGGCTACCTCGGTGAATTCCTGCCGGGTAGCACGTCACACAGTACTCGTTTGGGTTGGGTGGTCCCATACAGAATCTCTCCATGATGCCTAATGTTTTCCTAACGTCACACTCGTCACGTACTTCACTTTTATGTCATAATCATTTCTGAGAGGTAAAGAAATTGCATGACAACATGCAGAGCTAGTGGCGTCAAAATTAACGCACATACTTTATGTGACTCAAAAGCCGAACGAGTTACTTTCCGACGTTGTTTTAGATGTGCAAGTGATAGTCAAAACTCGCTGTGTCGGCACTCTGCCGACCATTTCGCTAGTTAACACCGGTCTTGTTGTGTGTGTTTCAAGCTCAAGAGCATCTCCAAGCAAAAAATGGTCAACAGCAACATTCAGACGGTTTCGTACTGCTCAATTGCTACATTAAAACGTTATGTTTCTTTTTCAGAACTGGAAAAACACAAGCGTGACAGCATTCGAACCTGTAATCTTCAGATCCGAAGTCCGACGCCTTATCCTTTAGGCCACACGGTCACTGACGACCAACATTTACATGTATACGACTCATCTCGAAACGCTCACACCCCTGAGGATTTGTGTTTTCGTTCTACACAGCCGCTGCCCCTTGCTCTTTCCCACCCATTCGTTACATTCAACCTCTGACGAGACCGACCAAATATAGACTGTGAAACAAGACCACACACTTTGTGCATTCGGAATCGAAGGCAGGGCGTCCCTCGCCGCATTTGCTACGGTTGCCATTTGCTACTTCTGCAGAAGCGGCGACGACGACGACGACGACGACGACGACGACGACGACGACGACGACGAATATCGCGAAAGGCTCTGAGATATGTGAGAAATACATCTATAAAATGTAATTCAGACTGCCTCGTCCCACCTTATGCTGTACCGCTTTGGCAAATGCTTTATCTGCGCCATTCGCCTTAATCGCATCTGAGAGTGATTCTTAAAATAACGCCTGTCGCTAATTGTTCGTCATCACAGGTACTGTTTGCTATACGGCCACGACGCGCAACTGATTTCCAAAATTCATCTTTCTCCTGTGAGGATGGAACTTACAACCCCTGGTTTATTAGACCAGTGCTCTACCACTGAGCTAAAGACGCGCGGCCTAGCGGTACTCTTGGGTACTTCGTCCTTACGGTCGTCTGCATCATCAGACTTTAGCTGACAACACTTCATATTACCGGCTAATATTTGCAGCTATGGCGACAAATTACTGCTTGACTACACATCTGACACGTAACCGATGTGCTCTCCAAACAACAACACTTGCTTTTCAGAACATGTCTTTCACACATGTCTACAAAATCACCTTCACCTTCAAATACAGCTTCCTTGCGACTGACAGAGACGTAGGCAAAGTTTAAAGTTGCTATTTCCATTAAATCTCGTTAATCAGAAAAACGGCAATTTACACTTGCAGCGGAACAAAATTCCGTTCCGCCCAGCGTCTGGCTCGAACCCACGACCCTGGGATTAAAAGTCTGACGCTCTACCGACTGAGCTAGCCGGCTACCTCGGTGAATACCTGCCGGGTAGCACGTCACACAGTACTCGTTTGTGTTGGGTGGTCCCATACAGAATCTCTCCATGATGCCTAATGTTCTCCTAACGTCACACTCGTCACGTACTTCACTTTTATGTCATAATCATTTCTGAGAGGTAAAGAAATTGCATGACAACATGCAGAGCTAGTGGCGTCAAAATTAACGCACATACTTTATGTGACTCAAAAGCCGAACGAGTTACTTTCCGACGTTGTTTTAGATGTGCAAGTGATAGTCAAAACTCGCTGTGTCGGCACTCTGCCGACCATTTCGCTAGTTAACACCGGTCTTGTTGTGTGTGTTTCAAGCTCAAGAGCATCTCCAAGCAAAAAATGGTCAACAGCAACATTCAGACGGTTTCGTACTGCTCAATTGCTACATTAAAACGTTATGTTTCTTTTTCAGAACTGGAAAAACACAAGCGTGAAAGCATTCGAACCTGTAATCTTCAGATCCGAAGTCCGACGCCTTATCCTTTAGGCCACACGGTCACTGACGACCAACATTTACATGTATACGACTCATCTCGAAACGCTCACACCCCTGAGGATTTGTGTTTTCGTTCTACACAGCCGCTGCCCCTTGCTCTTTCCCACCCATTCGTTACATTCAACCTCTGACGAGACCGACCAAATATAGACTGTGAAACAAGACCACACACTTTGTGCATTCGGAATCGAAGGCAGGGCGTCCCTCGCCGCATTTGCTACGGTTGCCATTTGCTACTTCTGCAGAAGCGGCGACGACGACGACGACGACGACGACGACGACGACGAATATCGCGAAAGGCTCTGAGATATGTGAGAAATACATCTATAAAATGTAATTCAGACTGCCTCGTCCCACCTTATGCTGTACCGCTTTGGCAAATGCTTTATCTGCGCCATTCGCCTTAATCGCATCTGAGAGTGATTCTTAAAATAACGCCTGTCGCTAATTGTTCGTCATCACAGGTACTGTTTGCTATACGGCCACGACGCGCAACTGATTTCCAAAATTCATCTTTCTCCTGTGAGGATGGAACTTACAACCCCTGGTTTATTAGACCAGTGCTCTACCACTGAGCTAAAGACGCGCGGCCTAGCGGTACTCTTGGGTACTTCGTCCTTACGGTCGTCTGCATCATCAGACTTTAGCTGACAACACTTCATATTACCGGCTAATATTTGCAGCTATGGCGACAAATTACTGCTTGACTACACATCTGACACGTAACCGATGTGCTCTCCAAACAACAACACTTGCTTTTCAGAACATGTCTTTCACACATGTCTACAAAATCACCTTCACCTTCAAATACAGCTTCCTTGCGACTGACAGAGACGTAGGCAAAGTTTAAAGTTGCTATTTCCATTAAATCTCGTTAATCAGAAAAACGGCAATTTACACTTGCAGCGGAACAAAATTCCGTTCCGCCCAGCGTCTGGCTCGAACCCACGACCCTGGGATTAAAAGTCTGACGCTCTACCGACTGAGCTAGCCGGCTACCTCGGTGAATACCTGCCGGGTAGCACGTCACACAGTACTCGTTTGGGTTGGGTGGTCCCATACAGAATCTCTCCATGATGCCTAATGTTCTCCTAACGTCACACTCGTCACGTACTTCACTTTTATGTCATAATCATTTCTGAGAGGTAAAGAAATTGCATGACAACATGCAGAGCTAGTGGCGTCAAAATTAACGCACATACTTTATGTGACTCAAAAGCCGAACGAGTTACTTTCCGACGTTGTTTTAGATGTGCAAGTGATAGTCAAAACTCGCTGTGTCGGCACTCTGCCGACCATTTCGCTAGTTAACACCGGTCTTGTTATGTGTGTTTCAAGCTCAAGAGCATCTCCAAGCAAAAAATGGTCAACAGCAACATTCAGACGGTTTCGTACTGCTCAATTGCTACATTAAAACGTTATGTTTCTTTTTCAGAACTGGAAAAACACAAGCGTGACAGCATTCGAACCTGTAATCTTCAGATCCGAAGTCCGACGCCTTATCCTTTAGGCCACACGGTCACTGACGACCAACATTTACATGTATACGACTCATCTCGAAACGCTCACACCCCTGAGGATTTGTGTTTTCGTTCTACACAGCCGCTGCCCCTTGCTCTTTCCCACCCATTCGTTACATTCAACCTCTGACGAGACCGACCAAATATAGACTGTGAAACAAGACAACACACTTTGTGCATTCGGAATCGAAGGCAGGGCGTCCCTCGCCGCATTTGCTACGGTTGCCATTTGCTACTTCTGCAGAAGCGGCGGCGGCGGCGGCGGCGGCGACGACGACGACGACGACGACGACGACGACGACGACGAATATCGCGAAAGGCTCTGAGATATGTGAGAAATACATCTATAAAATGTAATTCAGACTGCCTCGTCCCACCTTATGCTGTACCGCTTTGGCAAATGCTTTATCTGCGCCATTCGCCTTAATCGCATCTGAGAGTGATTCTTAAAATAACGCCTGTCGCTAATTGTTCGTCATCACAGGTACTGTTTGCTATACGGCCACGACGCGCAACTGATTTCCAAAATTCATCACTCTCCTGTGAGGATGGAACTTACGACCCCTGGTTTATTAGACCAGTGCTCTACCACTGAGCTAAAGAGGCGCGGCCTAGCGGTACTCTTGGGTACTTCGTCCTTACGGTCGTCTGCATCATCAGACTTTAGCTGACAACACTTCATATTACCGGCTAATATTTGCAGCTATGGCGACAAATTACTGCTTGACTACACATCTGACACGTAACCGATGTGCTCTCCAAACAACAACACTTGCATTTCAGAACATGTCTTTCACACATGTCTACAAAATCACCTTCACCTTCAAATACAGCTTCCTTGCGACTGACAGAGACGTAGGCAAAGTTTAAAGTTGCTATTTCCATTAAATCTCGTTAATCAGAAAAACGGTAATTTACACTTGCAGCGGAACAAAATTCCGTTCCGCCCAGCGTCTGGCTCGAACCCACGACCCTGGGATTAAGAGTCTGACGCTCTACCGACTGAGCTAGCCGGCTACCTCGGTGAATTCCTGCCGGGTAGCACGTCACACAGTACTCGTTTGGGTTGGGTGGTCCCATACAGAATCTCTCCATGATGCCTAATGTTTTCCTAACGTCACACTCGTCACGTACTTCACTTTTATGTCATAATCATTTCTGAGAGGTAAAGAAATTGCATGACAACATGCAGAGCTAGTGGCGTCAAAATTAACGCACATACTTTATGTGACTCAAAAGCCGAACGAGTTACTTTCCGACGTTGTTTTAGATGTGCAAGTGATAGTCAAAACTCGCTGTGTCGGCACTCTGCCGACCATTTCGCTAGTTAACACCGGTCTTGTTGTGTGTGTTTCAAGCTCAAGAGCATCTCCAAGCAAAAAATGGTCAACAGCAACATTCAGACGGTTTCGTACTGCTCAATTGCTACATTAAAACGTTATGTTTCTTTTTCAGAACTGGAAAAACACAAGCGTGACAGCATTCGAACCTGTAATCTTCAGATCCGAAGTCCGACGCCTTATCCTTTAGGCCACACGGTCACTGACGACCAACATTTACATGTATACGACTCATCTCGAAACGCTCACACCCCTGAGGATTTGTGTTTTCGTTCTACACAGCCGCTGCCCCTTGCTCTTTCCCACCCATTCGTTACATTCAACCTCTGACGAGACCGACCAAATATAGACTGTGAAACAAGACCACACACTTTGTGCATTCGGAATCGAAGGCAGGGCGTCCCTCGCCGCATTTGCTACGGTTGCCATTTGCTACTTCTGCAGAAGCGGCGGCGGCGGCGGCGACGACGACGACGACGACGACGACGACGACGACGAATATCGCGAAAGGCTCTGAGATATGTGAGAAATACATCTATAAAATGTAATTCAGACTGCCTCGTCCCACCTTATGCTGTACCGCTTTGGCAAATGCTTTATCTGCGCCATTCGCCTTAATCGCATCTGAGAGTGATTCTTAAAAAAACGCCTGTCGCTAATTGTTCGTCATCACAGGTACTGTTTGCTATACGGCCACGACGCGCAACTGATTTCCAAAATTCATCATTCTCCTGTGAGGATGGAACTTACGACCCCTGGTTTATTAGACCAGTGCTCTACCACTGAGCTAAAGAGGCGCGGCCTAGCGGTACTCTTGGGTACTTCGTCCTTACGGTCGTCTGCATCATCAGACTTTAGCTGACAACACTTCATATTACCGGCTAATATTTGCAGCTATGGCGACAAATTACTGCTTGACTACACATCTGACACGTAACCGATGTGCTCTCCAAACAACAACACTTGCATTTCAGAACATGTCTTTCACACATGTCTACAAAATCACCTTCACCTTCAAATACAGCTTCCTTGCGACTGACAGAGACGTAGGCAAAGTTTAAAGTTGCTATTTCCATTAAATCTCGTTAATCAGAAAAACGGTAATTTACACTTGCAGCGGAACAAAATTCCGTTCCGCCCAGCGTCTGGCTCGAACCCACGACCCTGGGATTAAGAGTCTGACGCTCTACCGACTGAGCTAGCCGGCTACCTCGGTGAATACCTGCCGGGTAGTACGTCACACAGTACTCGTTTGGGTTGGGTGGTCCCATACAGAATCTCTCCATGATGCCTAATGTTTTCCTAACGTCACACTCGTCACGTACTTCACTTTTATGTCATAATCATTTCTGAGAGGTAAAGAAATTGCATGACAACATGCAGAGCTAGTGGCGTCAAAATTAACGCACATACTTTATGTGACTCAAAAGCCGAACGAGTTACTTTCCGACGTTGTTTTAGATGTGCAAGTGATAGTCAAAACTCGCTGTGTCGGCACTCTGCCGACCATTTCGCTAGTTAACACCGGTCTTGTTGTGTGTGTTTCAAGCTCAAGAGCATCTCCAAGCAAAAAATGGTCAACAGCAACATTCAGACGGTTTCGTACTGCTCAATTGCTACATTAAAACGTTATGTTTCTTTTTCAGAACTGGAAAAACACAAGCGTGACAGCATTCGAACCTGTAATCTTCAGATCCGAAGTCCGACGCCTTATCCTTTAGGCCACACGGTCACTGACGACCAACATTTACATGTATACGACTCATCTCGAAACGCTCACACCCCTGAGGATTTGTGTTTTCGTTCTACACAGCCGCTGCCCCTTGCTCTTTCCCACCCATTCGTTACATTCAACCTCTGACGAGACCGACCAAATATAGACTGTGAAACAAGACCACACACTTTGTGCATTCGGAATCGAAGGCAGGGCGTCCCTCGCCGCATTTGCTACGGTTGCCATTTGCTACTTCTGCAGAAGCGGCGGCGGCGGCGACGACGACGACGACGACGACGACGAATATCGCGAAAGGCTCTGAGATATGTGAGAAATACATCTATAAAATGTAATTCAGACTGCCTCGTCCCACCTTATGCTGTACCGCTTTGGCAAATGCTTTATCTGCGCCATTCGCCTTAATCGCATCTGAGAGTGATTCTTAAAAAAACGCCTGTCGCTAATTGTTCGTCATCACAGGTACTGTTTGCTATACGGCCACGACGCGCAACTGATTTCCAAAATTCATCTTTCTCCTGTGAGGATGGAACTTACGACCCCTGGTTTATTAGACCAGTGCTCTACCACTGAGCTAAAGAGGCGCGGCCTAGCGGTACTCTTGGGTACTTCGTCCTTACGGTCGTCTGCATCATCCGACTTCAGCTGACAACACTTCATATTACCAGCTAATATTTGCAGCTATGGCGACAAATTACTGCTTGACTACACATCTGACACGTAACCGATGTGCTCTCCAAACAACAACACTTGCATTTCAGAACATGTCTTTCACACATGTCTACAAAATCACCTTCACCTTCAAATACAGCTTCCTTGCGACTGACAGAGACGTAGGCAAAGTTTAAAGTTGATATTTCCATTAAATCTCGTTAATCAGAAAAACGGTAATTTACACTTGCAGCGGAACAAATTTCCGTTCCGCCCAGCGTCTGGCTCGAACCCACGACCCTGGGATTAAGAGTCTGACGCTCTACCGACTGAGCTAGCCGGCTACCTCGGTGAATACCTGCCGGGTAGCACGTCACACAGTACTCGTTTGGGTTGGGTGGTCCCATACAGAATCTCTCCATGATGCCTAATGTTCTCCTAACGTCACACTCGTCACGTACTTCACTTTTATGTCATAATCATTTCTGAGAGGTAAAGAAATTGCATGACAACATGCAGAGCTAGTGGCGTCAAAATTAACGCACATACTTTATGTGACTCAAAAGCCGAACGAGTTACTTTCCGACGTTGTTTTAGATGTGCAAGTGATAGTCAAAACTCGCTGTGTCGGCACTCTGCCGACCATTTCGCTACTTAACACCGGTCTTGTTGTGTGTGTTTCAAGCTCAAGAGCATCTCCAAGCAAAAAATGGTCAACAGCAACATTCAGACGGTTTCGTACTGCTCAATTGCTACATTAAAACGTTATGTTTCTTTTTCAGAACTGGAAAAACACAAGCGTGACAGCATTCGAACCTGTAATCTTCAGATCCGAAGTCCGACGCCTTATCCTTTAGGCCACACGGTCACTGACGACCAACATTTACATGTATACGACTCATCTCGAAACGCTCACACCCCTGAGGATTTGTGTTTTCGTTCTACACAGCCGCTGCCCCTTGCTCTTTCCCACCCATTCGTTACATTCAACCTCTGACGAGACCGACCAAATATAGACTGTGAAACAAGACCACACACTTTGTGCATTCGGAATCGAAGGCAGGGCGTCCCTCGCCGCATTTGCTACGGTTGCCATTTGCTACTTCTGCAGAAGCGGCGGCGGCGGCGACGACGACGACGACGACGACGACGACGACGACGACGACGAATATCGCGAAAGGCTCTGAGATATGTGAGAAATACATCTATAAAATGTAATTCAGACTGCCTCGTCCCACCTTATGCTGTACCGCTTTGGCAAATGCTTTATCTGCGCCATTCGCCTTAATCGCATCTGAGAGTGATTCTTAAAAAAACGCCTGTCGCTAATTGTTCGTCATCACAGGTACTGTTTGCTATACGGCCACGACGCGCAACTGATTTCCAAAATTCATCTTTCTCCTGTGAGGATGGAACTTACGACCCCTGGTTTATTAGACCAGTGCTCTACCACTGAGCTAAAGAGGCGCGGCCTAGCGGTACTCTTGGGTACTTCGTCCTTACGGTCGTCTGCATCATCAGACTTTAGCTGACAACACTTCATATTACCGGCTAATATTTGCAGCTATGGCGACAAATTACTGCTTGACTACACATCTGACACGTAACCGATGTGCTCTCCAAACAACAACACTTGCATTTCAGAACATGTCTTTCACACATGTCTACAAAATCACCTTCACCTTCAAATACAGCTTCCTTGCGACTGACAGAGACGTAGGCAAAGTTTAAAGTTGCTATTTCCATTAAATCTCGTTAATCAGAAAAACGGTAATTTACACTTGCAGCGGAACAAATTTCCGTTCCGCCCAGCGTCTGGCTCGAACCCACGACCCTGGGATTAAGAGTCTGACGCTCTACCGACTGAGCTAGCCGGCTACCTCGGTGAATACCTGCCGGGTAGCACGACACACAGTACTCGTTTGGGTTGGGTGGTCCCATACAGAATCTCTCCATGATGCCTAATGTTCTCCTAACGTCACACTCGTCACGTACTTCACTTTTATGTCATAATCATTTCTGAGAGGTAAAGAAATTGCATGACAACATGCAGAGCTAGTGGCGTCAAAATTAACGCACATACTTTATGTGACTCAAAAGCCGAACGAGTTACTTTCCGACGTTGTTTTAGATGTGCAAGTGATAGTCAAAACTCGCTGTGTCGGCACTCTGCCGACCATTTCGCTAGTTAACACCGGTCTTGTTGTGTGTGTTTCAAGCTCAAGAGCATCTCCAAGCAAAAAATGGTCAACAGCAACATTCAGACGGTTTCGTACTGCTCAATTGCTACATTAAAACGTTATGTTTCTTTTTCAGAACTAGAAAAACACTAGCGTGACAGCATTCGAACCTGTAATCTTCAGATCCGAAGTCCGACGCCTTATCCTTTAGGCCACACGGTCACTGACGACCAACATTTACATGTATACGACTCATCTCGAAACGCTCACACCCCTGAGGATTTGTGTTTTCGTTCTACACAGCCGCTGCCCCTTGCTCTTTCCCACCCATTCGTTACATTCAACCTCTGACGAGACCGACCAAACATAGACTGAGAAACAAGACCACACACTTTGTGCATTCGGAATCGAAGGCAGGGCGTCCCTCGCCGCATTTGCTACGGTTGCCATTTGCTACTTCTGCAGAAGCGGCGGCGGCGGCGACGACGACGACGACGAATATCGCGAAAGGCTCTGAGATATGTGAGAAATACATCTATAAAATGTAATTCAGACTGCCTCGTCCCACCTTATGCTGTACCGCTTTGGCAAATGCTTTATCTGCGCCATTCGCCTTAATCGCATCTGAGAGTGATTCTTAAAAAAACGCCTGTCGCTAATTGTTCGTCATCACAGGTACTGTTTGCTATACGGCCACGACGCGCAACTGATTTCCAAAATTCATCTTTCTCCTGTGAGGATGGAACTTACGACCCCTGGTTTATTAGACCAGTGCTCTACCACTGAGCTAAAGAGGCGCGGCCTAGCGGTACTCTTGGGTACTTCGTCCTTACGGTCGTCTGCATCATCCGACTTCAGCTGACAACACTTCATATTACCAGCTAATATTTGCAGCTATGGCGACAAATTACTGCTTGACTACACATCTGACACGTAACCGATGTGCTCTCCAAACAACAACACTTGCATTTCAGAACATGTCTTTCACACATGTCTACAAAATCACCTTCACCTTCAAATACAGCTTCCTTGCGACTCACAGAGACGTAGGCAAAGTTTAAAGTTGCTATTTCCATTAAATCTCGTTAATCAGAAAAACGGTAATTTACACTTGCAGCGGAACAAAATTCCGTTCCGCCCAGCGTCTGGCTCGAACCCACGACCCTGGGATTAAGAGTCTGACGCTCTACCGACTGAGCTAGCCGGCTACCTCGGTGAATACCTGCCGGGTAGCACGTCACACAGTACTCGTTTGGGTTGGGTGGTCCCATACAGAATCTCTCCATGATGCCTAATGTTCTCCTAACGTCACACTCGTCACGTACTTCACTTTTATGTCATAATCATTTCTGAGAGGTAAAGAAATTGCATGACAACATGCAGAGCTAGTGGCGTCAAAATTAACGCACATACTTTATGTGACTCAAAAGCCGAACGAGTTACTTTCCGACGTTGTTTTAGATGTGCAAGTGATAGTCAAAACTCGCTGTGTCGGCACTCTGCCGACCATTTCGCTAGTTAACACCGGTCTTGTTGTGTGTGTTTCAAGTTCAAGAGCATCTCCAAGCAAAAAATGGTCAACAGCAACATTCAGACGGTTTCGTACTGCTCAATTGCTACATTAAAACGTTATGTTTCTTTTTCAGAACTGGAAAAACACAAGCGTGACAGCATTCGAACCTGTAATCTTCAGATCCGAAGTCCGACGCCTTATCCTTTAGGCCACACGGTCACTGACGACCAACATTTACATGTATACGACTCATCTCGAAACGCTCACACCCCTGAGGATTTGTGTTTTCGTTCTACACAGCCGCTGCCCCTTGCTCTTTCCCACCCATTCGTTACATTCAACCTCTGACGAGACCGACCAAACATAGACTGAGAAACAAGACCACACACTTTGTGCATTCGGAATCGAAGGCAGGGCGTCCCTCGCCGCATTTGCTACGGTTGCCATTTGCTACTTCTGCAGAAGCGGCGGCGGCGGCGACGACGACGACGACGAATATCGCGAAAGGCTCTGAGATATGTGAGAAATACATCTATAAAATGTAATTCAGACTGCCTCGTCCCACCTTATGCTGTACCGCTTTGGCAAATGCTTTATCTGCGCCATTCGCCTTAATCGCATCTGAGAGTGATTCTTAAAAAAACGCCTGTCGCTAATTGTTCGTCATCACAGGTACTGTTTGCTATACGGCCACGACGCGCAACTGATTTCCAAAATTCATCTTTCTCCTGTGAGGATGGAACTTACGACCCCTGGTTTATTAGACCAGTGCTCTACCACTGAGCTAAAGAGGCGCGGCCTAGCGGTACTCTTGGGTACTTCGTCCTTACGGTCGTCTGCATCATCCGACTTCAGCTGACAACACTTCATATTACCAGCTAATATTTGCAGCTATGGCGACAAATTACTGCTTGACTACACATCTGACACGTAACCGATGTGCTCTCCAAACAACAACACTTGCATTTCAGAACATGTCTTTCACACATGTCTACAAAATCACCTTCACCTTCAAATACAGCTTCCTTGCGACTCACAGAGACGTAGGCAAAGTTTAAAGTTGCTATTTCCATTAAATCTCGTTAATCAGAAAAACGGTAATTTACACTTGCAGCGGAACAAAATTCCGTTCCGCCCAGCGTCTGGCTCGAACCCACGACCCTGGGATTAAGAGTCTGACGCTCTACCGACTGAGCTAGCCGGCTACCTCGGTGAATACCTGCCGGGTAGCACGTCACACAGTACTCGTTTGGGTTGGGTGGTCCCATACAGAATCTCTCCATGATGCCTAATGTTCTCCTAACGTCACACTCGTCACGTACTTCACTTTTATGTCATAATCATTTCTGAGAGGTAAAGAAATTGCATGACAACATGCAGAGCTAGTGGCGTCAAAATTAACGCACATACTTTATGTGACTCAAAAGCCGAACGAGTTACTTTCCGACGTTGTTTTAGATGTGCAAGTGATAGTCAAAACTCGCTGTGTCGGCACTCTGCCGACACCGGTCTTGTTGTGTGTGTTTCAAGCTCAAGAGCATCTCCAAGCAAAAAATGGTCAACAGCAACATTCAGACGGTTTCGTACTGCTCAATTGCTACATTAAAACGTTATGTTTCTTTTTCAGAACTGGAAAAACACAAGCGTGACAGCATTCGAACCTGTAATCTTCAGATCCGAAGTCCGACGCCTTATCCTTTAGGCCACACGGTCACTGACGACCAACATTTACATGTATACGACTCATCTCGAAACGCTCACACCCCTGAGGATTTGTGTTTTCGTTCTACACAGCCGCTGCCCCTTGCTCTTTCCCACCCATTCGTTACATTCAACCTCTGACGAGACCGACCAAATATAGACTGTGAAACAAGACCACACACTTTGTGCATTCGGAATCGAAGGCAGGGCGTCCCTCGCCGCATTTGCTACGGTTGCCATTTGCTACTTCTGCAGAAGCGGCGGCGGCGGCGACGACGACGACGACGACGACGAATATCGCGAAAGGCTCTGAGATATGTGAGAAATACATCTATAAAATGTAATTCAGACTGCCTCGTCCCACCTTATGCTGTACCGCTTTGGCAAATGCTTTATCTGCGCCATTCGCCTTAATCGCATCTGAGAGTGATTCTTAAAAAAACGCCTGTCGCTAATTGTTCGTCATCACAGGTACTGTTTGCTATACGGCCACGACGCGCAACTGATTTCCAAAATTCATCTTTCTCCTGTGAGGATGGAACTTACGACCCCTGGTTTATTAGACCAGTGCTCTACCACTGAGCTAAAGACGCGCGGCCTAGCGGTACTCTTGGGTACTTCGTCCTTACGGTCGTCTGCATCATCAGACTTTAGCTGACAACACTTCATATTACCGGCTAATATTTGCAGCTATGGCGACAAATTACTGCTTGACTACACATCTGACACGTAACCGATGTGCTCTCCAAACAACAACACTTGCATTTCAGAACATGTCTTTCACACATGTCTACAAAATCACCTTCACCTTCAAATACAGCTTCCTTGCGACTGACAGAGACGTAGGCAAAGTTTAAAGTTGCTATTTCCATTAAATCTCGTTAATCAGAAAAACGGTAATTTACACTTGCAGCGGAACAAATTTCCGTTCCGCCCAGCGTCTGGCTCGAACCCACGACCCTGGGATTAAGAGTCTGACGCTCTACCGACTGAGCTAGCCGGCTACCTCGGTGAATACCTGCCGGGTAGCACGTCACACAGTACTCGTTTGGGTTGGGTGGTCCCATACAGAATCTCTCCATGATGCCTAATGTTCTCCTAACGTCACACTCGTCACGTACTTCACTTTTATGTCATAATCATTTCTGAGAGGTAAAGAAATTGCATGACAACATGCAGAGCTAGTGGCGTCAAAATTAACGCACATACTTTATGTGACTCAAAAGCCGAACGAGTTACTTTCCGACGTTGTTTTAGATGTGCAAGTGATAGTCAAAACTCGCTGTGTCGGCACTCTGCCGACCATTTCGCTAGTTAACACCGGTCTTGTTGTGTGTGTTTCAAGTTCAAGAGCATCTCCAAGCAAAAAATGGTCAACAGCAACATTCAGACGGTTTCGTACTGCTCAATTGCTACATTAAAACGTTATGTTTCTTTTTCAGAACTAGAAAAACACTAGCGTGACAGCATTCGAACCTGTAATCTTCAGATCCGAAGTCCGACGCCTTATCCTTTAGGCCACACGGTCACTGACGACCAACATTTACATGTATACGACTCATCTCGAAACGCTCACACCCCTGAGGATTTGTGTTTTCGTTCTACACAGCCGCTGCCCCTTGCTCTTTCCCACCCATTCGTTACATTCAACCTCTGACGAGACCGACCAAACATAGACTGAGAAACAAGACCACACACTTTGTGCATTCGGAATCGAAGGCAGGGCGTCCCTCGCCGCATTTGCTACGGTTGCCATTTGCTACTTCTGCAGAAGCGGCGGCGGCGGCGACGACGACGACGACGACGAATATCGCGAAAGGCTCTGAGATATGTGAGAAATACATCTATAAAATGTAATTCAGACTGCCTCGTCCCACCTTATGCTGTACCGCTTTGGCAAATGCTTTATCTGCGCCATTCGCCTTAATCGCATCTGAGAGTGATTCTTAAAAAAACGCCTGTCGCTAATTGTTCGTCATCACAGGTACTGTTTGCTATACGGCCACGACGCGCAACTGATTTCCAAAATTCATCTTTCTCCTGTGAGGATGGAACTTACGACCCCTGGTTTATTAGACCAGTGCTCTACCACTGAGCTAAAGAGGCGCGGCCTAGCGGTACTCTTGGGTACTTCGTCCTTACGGTCGTCTGCATCATCCGACTTCAGCTGACAACACTTCATATTACCAGCTAATATTTGCAGCTATGGCGACAAATTACTGCTTGACTACACATCTGACACGTAACCGATGTGCTCTCCAAACAACAACACTTGCATTTCAGAACATGTCTTTCACACATGTCTACAAAATCACCTTCACCTTCAAATACCGCTTCCTTGCGACTCACAGAGACGTAGGCAAAGTTTAAAGTTGCTATTTCCATTAAATCTCGTTAATCAGAAAAACGGTAATTTACACTTGCAGCGGAACAAAATTCCGTTCCGCCCAGCGGCTGGCTCGAACCCACGACCCTGGGATTAAGAGTCTGACGCTCTACCGACTGAGCTAGCCGGCTACCTCGGTGAATACCTGCCGGGTAGCACGTCACACAGTACTCGTTTGGGTTGGGTGGTCCCATACAGAATCTCTCCATGATGCCTAATGTTTTCCTAACGTCACACTCGTCACGTACTTCACTTTTATGTCATAATCATTTCTGAGAGGTAAAGAAATTGCATGACAACATGCAGAGCTAGTGGCGTCAAAATTAACGCACATACTTTATGTGACTCAAAAGCCGAACGAGTTACTTTCCGACGTTGTTTTAGATGTGCAAGTGATAGTCAAAACTCGCTGTGTCGGCACTCTGCCGACCATTTCGCTAGTTAACACCGGTCTTGTTGTGTGTGTTTCAAGCTCAAGAGCATCTCCAAGCAAAAAATGGTCAACAGCAACATTCAGACGGTTTCGTACTGCTCAATTGCTACATTAAAACGTTATGTTTCTTTTTCAGAACTGGAAAAACACAAGCGTGACAGCATTCGAACCTGTAATCTTCAGATCCGAAGTCCGACGCCTTATCCTTTAGGCCACACGGTCACTGACGACCAACATTTACATGTATACGACTCATCTCGAAACGCTCACACCCCTGAGGATTTGTGTTTTCGTTCTACACAGCCGCTGCCCCTTGCTCTTTCCCACCCATTCGTTACATTCAACCTCTGACGAGACCGACCAAATATAGACTGTGAAACAAGACCACACACTTTGTGCATTCGGAATCGAAGGCAGGGCGTCCCTCGCCGCATTTGCTACGGTTGCCATTTGCTACTTCTGCAGAAGCGGCGGCGGCGGCGACGACGACGACGACGACGACGAATGTCGCGAAAGGCTCTGAGATATGTGAGAAATACATCTATAAAATGTAATTCAGACTGCCTCGTCCCACCTTATGCTGTACCGCTTTGGCAAATGCTTTATCTGCGCCATTCGCCTTAATCGCATCTGAGAGTGATTCTTAAAAAAACGCCTGTCGCTAATTGTTCGTCATCACAGGTACTGTTTGCTATACGGCCACGACGCGCAACTGATTTCCAAAATTCATCTTTCTCCTGTGAGGATGGAACTTACGACCCCTGGTTTATTAGACCAGTGCTCTACCACTGAGCTAAAGACGCGCGGCCTAGCGGTACTCTTGGGTACTTCGTCCTTACGGTCGTCTGCATCATCAGACTTTAGCTGACAACACTTCATATTACCGGCTAATATTTGCAGCTATGGCGACAAATTACTGCTTGACTACACATCTGACACGTAACCGATGTGCTCTCCAAACAACAACACTTGCATTTCAGAACATGTCTTTCACACATGTCTACAAAATCACCTTCACCTTCAAATACAGCTTCCTTGCGACTGACAGAGACGTAGGCAAAGTTTAAAGTTGCTATTTCCATTAAATCTCGTTAATCAGAAAAACGGTAATTTACACTTGCAGCGGAACAAATTTCCGTTCCGCCCAGCGTCTGGCTCGAACCCACGACCCTGGGATTAAGAGTCTGACGCTCTACCGACTGAGCTAGCCGGCTACCTCGGTGAATACCTGCCGGGTAGCACGTCACACAGTACTCGTTTGGGTTGGGTGGTCCCATACAGAATCTCTCCATGATGCCTAATGTTCTCCTAACGTCACACTCGTCACGTACTTCACTTTTATGTCATAATCATTTCTGAGAGGTAAAGAAATTGTATGACAACATGCAGAGCTAGTGGCGTCAAAATTAACGCACATACTTTATGTGACTCAAAAGCCGAACGAGTTACTTTCCGACGTTGTTTTAGATGTGCAAGTGATAGTCAAAACTCGCTGTGTCGGCACTCTGCCGACCATTTCGCTAGTTAACACCGGTCTTGTTGTGTGTGTTTCAAGTTCAAGAGCATCTCCAAGCAAAAAATGGTCAACAGCAACATTCAGACGGTTTCGTACTGCTCAATTGCTACATTAAAACGTTATGTTTCTTTTTCAGAACTAGAAAAACACTAGCGTGACAGCATTCGAACCTGTAATCTTCAGATCCGAAGTCCGACGCCTTATCCTTTAGGCCACACGGTCACTGACGACCAACATTTACATGTATACGACTCATCTCGAAACGCTCACACCCCTGAGGATTTGTGTTTTCGTTCTACACAGCCGCTGCCCCTTGCTCTTTCCCACCCATTCGTTACATTCAACCTCTGACGAGACCGACCAAACATAGACTGAGAAACAAGACCACACACTTTGTGCATTCGGAATCGAAGGCAGGGCGTCCCTCGCCGCATTTGCTACGGTTGCCATTTGCTACTTCTGCAGAAGCGGCGGCGGCGGCGACGACGACGACGACGACGAATATCGCGAAAGGCTCTGAGATATGTGAGAAATACATCTATAAAATGTAATTCAGACTGCCTCGTCCCACCTTATGCTGTACCGCTTTGGCAAATGCTTTATCTGCGCCATTCGCCTTAATCGCATCTGAGAGTGATTCTTAAAAAAACGCCTGTCGCTAATTGTTCGTCATCACAGGTACTGTTTGCTATACGGCCACGACGCGCAACTGATTTCCAAAATTCATCTTTCTCCTGTGAGGATGGAACTTACGACCCCTGGTTTATTAGACCAGTGCTCTACCACTGAGCTAAAGAGGCGCGGCCTAGCGGTACTCTTGGGTACTTCGTCCTTACGGTCGTCTGCATCATCCGACTTCAGCTGACAACACTTCATATTACCAGCTAATATTTGCAGCTATGGCGACAAATTACTGCTTGACTACACATCTGACACGTAACCGATGTGCTCTCCAAACAACAACACTTGCATTTCAGAACATGTCTTTCACACATGTCTACAAAATCACCTTCACCTTCAAATACAGCTTCCTTGCGACTCACAGAGACGTAGGCAAAGTTTAAAGTTGCTATTTCCATTAAATCTCGTTAATCAGAAAAACGGTAATTTACACTTGCAGCGGAACAAAATTCCGTTCCGCCCAGCGGCTGGCTCGAACCCACGACCCTGGGATTAAGAGTCTGACGCTCTACCGACTGAGCTAGCCGGCTACCTCGGTGAATACCTGCCGGGTAGCACGTCACACAGTACTCGTTTGGGTTGGGTGGTCCCATACAGAATCTCTCCATGATGCCTAATGTTTTCCTAACGTCACACTCGTCACGTACTTCACTTTTATGTCATAATCATTTCTGAGAGGTACAGAAATTGCATGACAACATGCAGAGCTAGTGGCGTCAAAATTAACGCACATACTTTATGTGACTCAAAAGCCGAACGAGTTACTTTCCGACGTTGTTTTAGATGTGCAAGTGATAGTCAAAACTCGCTGTGTCGGCACTCTGCCGACCATTTCGCTAGTTAACACCGGTCTTGTTGTGTGTGTTTCAAGCTCAAGAGCATCTCCAAGCAAAAAATGGTCAACAGCAACATTCAGACGGTTTCGTACTGCTCAATTGCTACATTAAAACGTTATGTTTCTTTTTCAGAACTGGAAAAACACAAGCGTGACAGCATTCGAACCTGTAATCTTCAGATCCGAAGTCCGACGCCTTATCCTTTAGGCCACACGGTCACTGACGACCAACATTTACATGTATACGACTCATCTCGAAACGCTCACACCCCTGAGGATTTGTGTTTTCGTTCTACACAGCCGCTGCCCCTTGCTCTTTCCCACCCATTCGTTACATTCAACCTCTGACGAGACCGACCAAATATAGACTGTGAAACAAGACCACACACTTTGTGCATTCGGAATCGAAGGCAGGGCGTCCCTCGCCGCATTTGCTACGGTTGCCATTTGCTACTTCTGCAGAAGCGGCGGCGGCGGCGACGACGACGACGACGACGACGAATGTCGCGAAAGGCTCTGAGATATGTGAGAAATACATCTATAAAATGTAATTCAGACTGCCTCGTCCCACCTTATGCTGTACCGCTTTGGCAAATGCTTTATCTGCGCCATTCGCCTTAATCGCATCTGAGAGTGATTCTTAAAAAAACGCCTGTCGCTAATTGTTCGTCATCACAGGTACTGTTTGCTATACGGCCACGACGCGCAACTGATTTCCAAAATTCATCTTTCTCCTGTGAGGATGGAACTTACGACCCCTGGTTTATTAGACCAGTGCTCTACCACTGAGCTAAAGACGCGCGGCCTAGCGGTACTCTTGGGTACTTCGTCCTTACGGTCGTCTGCATCATCAGACTTTAGCTGACAACACTTCATATTACCGGCTAATATTTGCAGCTATGGCGACAAATTACTGCTTGACTACACATCTGACACGTAACCGATGTGCTCTCCAAACAACAACACTTGCATTTCAGAACATGTCTTTCACACATGTCTACAAAATCACCTTCACCTTCAAATACAGCTTCCTTGCGACTGACAGAGACGTAGGCAAAGTTTAAAGTTGCTATTTCCATTAAATCTCGTTAATCAGAAAAACGGTAATTTACACTTGCAGCGGAACAAATTTCCGTTCCGCCCAGCGTCTGGCTCGAACCCACGACCCTGGGATTAAGAGTCTGACGCTCTACCGACTGAGCTAGCCGGCTACCTCGGTGAATACCTGCCGGGTAGCACGTCACACAGTACTCGTTTGGGTTGGGTGGTCCCATACAGAATCTCTCCATGATGCCTAATGTTCTCCTAACGTCACACTCGTCACGTACTTCACTTTTATGTCATAATCATTTCTGAGAGGTAAAGAAATTGCATGACAACATGCAGAGCTAGTGGCGTCAAAATTAACGCACATACTTTATGTGACTCAAAAGCCGAACGAGTTACTTTCCGACGTTGTTTTAGATGTGCAAGTGATAGTCAAAACTCGCTGTGTCGGCACTCTGCCGACCATTTCGCTAGTTAACACCGGTCTTGTTGTGTGTGTTTCAAGTTCAAGAGCATCTCCAAGCAAAAAATGGTCAACAGCAACATTCAGACGGTTTCGTACTGCTCAATTGCTACATTAAAACGTTATGTTTCTTTTTCAGAACTAGAAAAACACTAGCGTGACAGCATTCGAACCTGTAATCTTCAGATCCGAAGTCCGACGCCTTATCCTTTAGGCCACACGGTCACTGACGACCAACATTTACATGTATACGACTCATCTCGAAACGCTCACACCCCTGAGGATTTGTGTTTTCGTTCTACACAGCCGCTGCCCCTTGCTCTTTCCCACCCATTCGTTACATTCAACCTCTGACGAGACCGACCAAACATAGACTGAGAAACAAGACCACACACTTTGTGCATTCGGAATCGAAGGCAGGGCGTCCCTCGCCGCATTTGCTACGGTTGCCATTTGCTACTTCTGCAGAAGCGGCGGCGGCGGCGACGACGACGACGACGACGACGAATATCGCGAAAGGCTCTGAGATATGTGAGAAATACATCTATAAAATGTAATTCAGACTGCCTCGTCCCACCTTATGCTGTACCGCTTTGGCAAATGCTTTATCTGCGCCATTCGCCTTAATCGCATCTGAGAGTGATTCTTAAAAAAACGCCTGTCGCTAATTGTTCGTCATCACAGGTACTGTTTGCTATACGGCCACGACGCGCAACTGATTTCCAAAATTCATCTTTCTCCTGTGAGGATGGAACTTACGACCCCTGGTTTATTAGACCAGTGCTCTACCACTGAGCTAAATAGGCGCGGCCTAGCGGTACTCTTGGGTACTTCGTCCTTACGGTCGTCTGCATCATCCGACTTCAGCTGACAACACTTCATATTACCAGCTAATATTTGCAGCTATGGCGACAAATTACTGCTTGACTACACATCTGACACGTAACCGATGTGCTCTCCAAACAACAACACTTGCATTTCAGAACATGTCTTTCACACATGTCTACAAAATCACCTTCACCTTCAAATACAGCTTCCTTGCGACTCACAGAGACGTAGGCAAAGTTTAAAGTTGCTATTTCCATTAAATCTCGTTAATCAGAAAAACGGTAATTTACACTTGCAGCGGAACAAAATTCCGTTCCGCCCAGCGTCTGGCTCGAACCCACGACCCTGGGATTAAGAGTCTGACGCTCTACCGACTGAGCTAGCCGGCTACCTCGGTGAATACCTGCCGGGTAGCACGTCACACAGTACTCGTTTGTGTTGGGTGGTCCCATACAGAATCTCTCCATGATGCCTAATGTTTTCCTAACGTCACACTCGTCACGTACTTCACTTTTATGTCATAATCATTTCTGAGAGGTAAAGAAATTGCATGACAACATGCAGAGCTAGTGGCGTCAAAATTAACGCACATACTTTATGTGACTCAAAAGCCGAACGAGTTACTTTCCGACGTTGTTTTAGATGTGCAAGTGATAGTCAAAACTCGCTGTGTCGGCACTCTGCCGACCATTTCGCTAGTTAACACCGGTCTTGTTGTGTGTGTTTCAAGCTCAAGAGCATCTCCAAGCAAAAAATGGTCAACAGCAACATTCAGACGGTTTCGTACTGCTCAATTGCTACATTAAAACGTTATGTTTCTTTTTCAGAACTGGAAAAACACAAGCGTGACAGCATTCGAACCTGTAATCTTCAGATCCGAAGTCCGACGCCTTATCCTTTAGGCCACACGGTCACTGACGACCAACATTTACATGTATACGACTCATCTCGAAACGCTCACACCCCTGAGGATTTGTGTTTTCGTTCTACACAGCCGCTGCCCCTTGCTCTTTCCCACCCATTCGTTACATTCAACCTCTGACGAGACCGACCAAATATAGACTGTGAAACAAGACCACACACTTTGTGCATTCGGAATCGAAGGCAGGGCGTCCCTCGCCGCATTTGCTACGGTTGCCATTTGCTACTTCTGCAGAAGCGGCGGCGGCGGCGGCGACGACGACGACGACGACGACGACGACGAATGTCGCGAAAGGCTCTGAGATATGTGAGAAATACATCTATAAAATGTAATTCAGACTGCCTCGTCCCACCTTATGCTGTACCGCTTTGGCAAATGCTTTATCTGCGCCATTCGCCTTAATCGCATCTGAGAGTGATTCTTAAAAAAACGCCTGTCGCTAATTGTTCGTCATCACAGGTACTGTTTGCTATACGGCCACGACGCGCAACTGATTTCCAAAATTCATCTTTCTCCTGTGAGGATGGAACTTACGACCCCTGGTTTATTAGACCAGTGCTCTACCACTGAGCTAAAGACGCGCGGCCTAGCGGTACTCTTGGGTACTTCGTCCTTACGGTCGTCTGCATCATCAGACTTTAGCTGACAACACTTCATATTACCGGCTAATATTTGCAGCTATGGCGACAAATTACTGCTTGACTACACATCTGACACGTAACCGATGTGCTCTCCAAACAACAACACTTGCATTTCAGAACATGTCTTTCACACATGTCTACAAAATCACCTTCACCTTCAAATACAGCTTCCTTGCGACTGACAGAGACGTAGGCAAAGTTTAAAGTTGCTATTTCCATTAAATCTCGTTAATCAGAAAAACGGTAATTTACACTTGCAGCGGAACAAATTTCCGTTCCGCCCAGCGTCTGGCTCGAACCCACGACCCTGGGATTAAGAGTCTGACGCTCTACCGACTGAGCTAGCCGGCTACCTCGGTGAATACCTGCCGGGTAGCACGTCACACAGTACTCGTTTGGGTTGGGTGGTCCCATACAGAATCTCTCCATGATGCCTAATGTTCTCCTAACGTCACACTCGTCACGTACTTCACTTTTATGTCATAATCATTTCTGAGAGGTAAAGAAATTGCATGACAACATGCAGAGCTAGTGGCGTCAAAATTAACGCACATACTTTATGTGACTCAAAAGCCGAACGAGTTACTTTCCGACGTTGTTTTAGATGTGCAAGTGATAGTCAAAACTCGCTGTGTCGGCACTCTGCCGACCATTTCGCTAGTTAACACCGGTCTTGTTGTGTGTGTTTCAAGTTCAAGAGCATCTCCAAGCAAAAAATGGTCAACAGCAACATTCAGACGGTTTCGTACTGCTCAATTGCTACATTAAAACGTTATGTTTCTTTTTCAGAACTAGAAAAACACTAGCGTGACAGCATTCGAACCTGTAATCTTCAGATCCGAAGTCCGACGCCTTATCCTTTAGGCCACACGGTCACTGACGACCAACATTTACATGTATACGACTCATCTCGAAACGCTCACACCCCTGAGGATTTGTGTTTTCGTTCTACACAGCCGCTGCCCCTTGCTCTTTCCCACCCATTCGTTACATTCAACCTCTGACGAGACCGACCAAACATAGACTGAGAAACAAGACCACACACTTTGTGCATTCGGAATCGAAGGCAGGGCGTCCCTCGCCGCATTTGCTACGGTTGCCATTTGCTACTTCTGCAGAAGCGGCGGCGGCGGCGACGACGACGACGACGACGACGAATATCGCGAAAGGCTCTGAGATATGTGAGAAATACATCTATAAAATGTAATTCAGACTGCCTCGTCCCACCTTATGCTGTACCGCTTTGGCAAATGCTTTATCTGCGCCATTCGCCTTAATCGCATCTGAGAGTGATTCTTAAAAAAACGCCTGTCGCTAATTGTTCGTCATCACAGGTACTGTTTGCTATACGGCCACGACGCGCAACTGATTTCCAAAATTCATCTTTCTCCTGTGAGGATGGAACTTACGACCCCTGGTTTATTAGACCAGTGCTCTACCACTGAGCTAAATAGGCGCGGCCTAGCGGTACTCTTGGGTACTTCGTCCTTACGGTCGTCTGCATCATCCGACTTCAGCTGACAACACTTCATATTACCAGCTAATATTTGCAGCTATGGCGACAAATTACTGCTTGACTACACATCTGACACGTAACCGATGTGCTCTCCAAACAACAACACTTGCATTTCAGAACATGTCTTTCACACATGTCTACAAAATCACCTTCACCTTCAAATACAGCTTCCTTGCGACTCACAGAGACGTAGGCAAAGTTTAAAGTTGCTATTTCCATTAAATCTCGTTAATCAGAAAAACGGTAATTTACACTTGCAGCGGAACAAAATTCCGTTCCGCCCAGCGTCTGGCTCGAACCCACGACCCTGGGATTAAGAGTCTGACGCTCTACCGACTGAGCTAGCCGGCTACCTCGGTGAATACCTGCCGGGTAGCACGTCACACAGTACTCGTTTGTGTTGGGTGGTCCCATACAGAATCTCTCCATGATGCCTAATGTTTTCCTAACGTCACACTCGTCACGTACTTCACTTTTATGTCATAATCATTTCTGAGAGGTAAAGAAATTGCATGACAACATGCAGAGCTAGTGGCGTCAAAATTAACGCACATACTTTATGTGACTCAAAAGCCGAACGAGTTACTTTCCGACGTTGTTTTAGATGTGCAAGTGATAGTCAAAACTCGCTGTGTCGGCACTCTGCCGACCATTTCGCTAGTTAACACCGGTCTTGTTGTGTGTGTTTCAAGCTCAAGAGCATCTCCAAGCAAAAAATGGTCAACAGCAACATTCAGACGGTTTCGTACTGCTCAATTGCTACATTAAAACGTTATGTTTCTTTTTCAGAACTGGAAAAACACAAGCGTGACAGCATTCGAACCTGTAATCTTCAGATCCGAAGTCCGACGCCTTATCCTTTAGGCCACACGGTCACTGACGACCAACATTTACATGTATACGACTCATCTCGAAACGCTCACACCCCTGAGGATTTGTGTTTTCGTTCTACACAGCCGCTGCCCCTTGCTCTTTCCCACCCATTCGTTACATTCAACCTCTGACGAGACCGACCAAATATAGACTGTGAAACAAGACCACACACTTTGTGCATTCGGAATCGAAGGCAGGGCGTCCCTCGCCGCATTTGCTACGGTTGCCATTTGCTACTTCTGCAGAAGCGGCGGCGGCGGCGGCGACGACGACGACGACGACGACGACGACGAATGTCGCGAAAGGCTCTGAGATATGTGAGAAATACATCTATAAAATGTAATTCAGACTGCCTCGTCCCACCTTATGCTGTACCGCTTTGGCAAATGCTTTATCTGCGCCATTCGCCTTAATCGCATCTGAGAGTGATTCTTAAAAAAACGCCTGTCGCTAATTGTTCGTCATCACAGGTACTGTTTGCTATACGGCCACGACGCGCAACTGATTTCCAAAATTCATCTTTCTCCTGTGAGGATGGAACTTACGACCCCTGGTTTATTAGACCAGTGCTCTACCACTGAGCTAAAGAGGCGCGGCCTAGCGGTACTCTTGGGTACTTCGTCCTTACGGTCGTCTGCATCATCCGACTTCAGCTGACAACACTTCATATTACCAGCTAATATTTGCAGCTATGGCGACAAATTACTGCTTGACTACACATCTGACACGTAACCGATGTGCTCTCCAAACAACAACACTTGCATTTCAGAACATGTCTTTCACACATGTCTACAAAATCACCTTCACTTTCAAATACAGCTTCCTTGCGACTGACAGACACGTAGGCAAAGTTTAAAGTTGCTATTTCCATTAAATCTCGTTAATCAGAAAAACGGTAATTTACACATGCAGCGGAACAAATTTCCGTTCCGCCCAGCGTCTGGCTCGAACCCACGACCCTGGGATTAAGAGTCTGACGCTCTACCGACTGAGCTAGCCGGCTACCTCGGTGAATACCTGCCGGGTAGCACGTCACACAGTACTCGTTTGGGTTGGGTGGTCCCATACAGAATCTCTCCATGATGCCTAATGTTCTCCTAACGTCACACTCGTCACGTACTTCACTTTTATGTCATAATCATTTCTGAGAGGTAAAGAAATTGCATGACAACATGCAGAGCTAGTGGCGTCAAAATTAACGCACATACTTTATGTGACTCAAAAGCCGAACGAGTTACTTTCCGACGTTGTTTTAGATGTGCAAGTGATAGTCAAAACTCGCTGTGTCGGCACTCTGCCGACCATTTCGCTAGTTAACACCGGTCTTGTTGTGTGTGTTTCAAGCTCAAGAGCATCTCCAAGCAAAAAATGGTCAACAGCAACATTCAGACGGTTTCGTACTGCTCAATTGCTACATTAAAACGTTATGTTTCTTTTTCAGAACTGGAAAAACACAAGCGTGACAGCATTCGAACCTGTAATCTTCAGATCCGAAGTCCGACGCCTTATCCTTTAGGCCACACGGTCACTGACGACCAACATTTACATGTATACGACTCATCTCGAAACGCTCACACCCCTGAGGATTTGTGTTTTCGTTCTACACAGCCGCTGCCCCTTGCTCTTTCCCACCCATTCGTTACATTCAACCTCTGACGAGACCGACCAAATATAGACTGAGAAACAAGACCACACACTTTGTGCATTCGGAATCGAAGGCAGGGCGTCCCTCGCCGCATTTGCTACGGTTGCCATTTGCTACTTCTGCAGAAGCGGCGGCGGCGGCGACGACGACGACGACGACGAATATCGCGAAAGGCTCTGAGATATGTGAGAAATACATCTATAAAATGTAATTCAGACTGCCTCGTCCCACCTTATGCTGTACCGCTTTGGCAAATGCTTTATCTGCGCCATTCGCCTTAATCGCATCTGAGAGTGATTCTTAAAAAAACGCCTGTCGCTAATTGTTCGTCATCACAGGTACTGTTTGCTATACGGCCACGACGCGCAACTGATTTCCAAAATTCATCTTTCTCCTGTGAGGATGGAACTTACGACCCCTGGTTTATTAGACCAGTGCTCTACCACTGAGCTAAAGAGGCGCGGCCTAGCGGTACTCTTGGGTACTTCGTCCTTACGGCCGTCTGCATCATCCGACTTCAGCTGACAACACTTCATATTACCAGCTAATATTTGCAGCTATGGCGACAAATTACTGCTTGACTACACATCTGACACGTAACCGATGTGCTCTCCAAACAACAACACTTGCATTTCAGAACATGTCTTTCACACATGTCTACAAAATCACCTTCACCTTCAAATACAGCTTCCTTGCGACTGACAGAGACGTAGGCAAAGTTTAAAGTTGCTATTTCCATTAAATCTCGTTAATCAGAAAAACGGTAATTTACACTTGCAGCGGAACAAATTTCCGTTCCGCCCAGCGTCTGGCTCGAACCCACGTCCCTGGGATTAAGAGTCTGACGCTCTACCGACTGAGCTAGCCGGCTACCTCGGTGAATACCTGCCGGGTAGCACGTCACACATTACTCGTTTGGGTTGGGTGGTCCCATACAGAATCTCTCCATGATGCCTAATGTTCTCCTAACGTCACACTCGTCACGTACTTCACTTTTATGTCATAATCATTTCTGAGAGGTAAAGAAATTGCATGACAACATGCAGAGCTAGTGGCGTCAAAATTAACGCACATACTTTATGTGACTCAAAAGCCGAACGAGTTACTTTCCGACGTTGTTTTAGATGTGCAAGTGATAGTCAAAACTCGCTGTGTCGGCACTCTGCCGACCATTTCGCTAGTTAACACCGGTCTTGTTGTGTGTGTTTCAAGCTCAAGAGCATCTCCAAGCAAAAAATGGTCAACAGCAACATTCAGACGGTTTCGTACTGCTCAATTGCTACATTAAAACGTTATGTTTCTTTTTCAGAACTGGAAAAACACAAGCGTGACAGCATTCGAACCTGTAATCTTCAGATCCGAAGTCCGACGCCTTATCCTTTAGGCCACACGGTCACTGACGACCAACATTTACATGTATACGACTCATCTCGAAACGCTCACACCCCTGAGGATTTGTGTTTTCGTTCTACACAGCCGCTGCCCCTTGCTCTTTCCCACCCATTCGTTACATTCAACCTCTGACGAGACCGACCAAATATAGACTGAGAAACAAGACCACACACTTTGTGCATTCGGAATCGAAGGCAGGGCGTCCCTCGCCGCATTTGCTACGGTTGCCATTTGCTACTTCTGCAGAAGCGGCGGCGGCGGCGACGACGACGACGACGACGAATATCGCGAAAGGCTCTGAGATATGTGAGAAATACATCTATAAAATGTAATTCAGACTGCCTCGTCCCACCTTATGCTGTACCGCTTTGGCAAATGCTTTATCTGCGCCATTCGCCTTAATCGCATCTGAGAGTGATTCTTAAAAAAACGCCTGTCGCTAATTGTTCGTCATCACAGGTACTGTTTGCTATACGGCCACGACGCGCAACTGATTTCCAAAATTCATCTTTCTCCTGTGAGGATGGAACTTACGACCCCTGGTTTATTAGACCAGTGCTCTACCACTGAGCTAAAGAGGCGCGGCCTAGCGGTACTCTTGGGTACTTCGTCCTTACGGCCGTCTGCATCATCCGACTTCAGCTGACAACACTTCATATTACCAGCTAATATTTGCAGCTATGGCGACAAATTACTGCTTGACTACACATCTGACACGTAACCGATGTGCTCTCCAAACAACAACACTTGCATTTCAGAACATGTCTTTCACACATGTCTACAAAATCACCTTCACCTTCAAATACAGCTTCCTTGCGACTGACAGAGACGTAGGCAAAGTTTAAAGTTGCTATTTCCATTAAATCTCGTTAATCAGAAAAACGGTAATTTACACTTGCAGCGGAACAAATTTCCGTTCCGCCCAGCGTCTGGCTCGAACCCACGTCCCTGGGATTAAGAGTCTGACGCTCTACCGACTGAGCTAGCCGGCTACCTCGGTGAATACCTGCCGGGTAGCACGTCACACATTACTCGTTTGGGTTGGGTGGTCCCATACAGAATCTCTCCATGATGCCTAATGTTCTCCTAACGTCACACTCGTCACGTACTTCACTTTTATGTCATAATCATTTCTGAGAGGTAAAGAAATTGCATGACAACATGCAGAGCTAGTGGCGTCAAAATTAACGCACATACTTTATGTGACTCAAAAGCCGAACGAGTTACTTTCCGACGTTGTTTTAGATGTGCAAGTGATAGTCAAAACTCGCTGTGTCGGCACTCTGCCGACCATTTCGCTAGTTAACACCGGTCTTGTTGTGTGTGTTTCAAGCTCAAGAGCATCTCCAAGCAAAAAATGGTCAACAGCAACATTCAGACGGTTTCGTACTGCTCAATTGCTACATTAAAACGTTATGTTTCTTTTTCAGAACTGGAAAAACACAAGCGTGACAGCATTCGAACCTGTAATCTTCAGATCCGAAGTCCGACGCCTTATCCTTTAGGCCACACGGTCACTGACGACCAACATTTACATGTATACGACTCATCTCGAAACGCTCACACCCCTGAGGATTTGTGTTTTCGTTCTACACAGCCGCTGCCCCTTGCTCTTTCCCACCCATTCGTTACATTCAACCTCTGACGAGACCGACCAAATATAGACTGTGAAACAAGACCACACACTTTGTGCATTCGGAATCGAAGGCAGGGCGTCCCTCGCCGCATTTGCTACGGTTGCCATTTGCTACTTCTGCAGAAGCGGCGGCGGCGGCGACGACGACGACGACGACGACGACGACGACGACGACGAATATCGCGAAAGGCTCTGAGATATGTGAGAAATACATCTATAAAATGTAATTCAGACTGCCTCGTCCCACCTTATGCTGTACCGCTTTGGCAAATGCTTTATCTGCGCCATTCGCCTTAATCGCATCTGAGAGTGATTCTTAAAAAAACGCCTGTCGCTAATTGTTCGTCATCACAGGTACTGTTTGCTATACGGCCACGACGCGCAACTGATTTCCAAAATTCATCTTTCTCCTGTGAGGATGGAACTTACGACCCCTGGTTTATTAGACCAGTGCTCTACCACTGAGCTAAAGAGGCGCGGCCTAGCGGTACTCTTGGGTACTTCGTCCTTACGGCCGTCTGCATCATCCGACTTCAGCTGACAACACTTCATATTACCAGCTAATATTTGCAGCTATGGCGACAAATTACTGCTTGACTACACATCTGACACGTAACCGATGTGCTCTCCAAACAACAACACTTGCATTTCAGAACATGTCTTTCACACATGTCTACAAAATCACCTTCACCTTCAAATACAGCTTCCTTGCGACTGACAGAGACGTAGGCAAAGTTTAAAGTTGCTATTTCCATTAAATCTCGTTAATCAGAAAAACGGTAATTTACACTTGCAGCGGAACAAATTTCCGTTCCGCCCAGCGTCTGGCTCGAACCCACGACCCTGGGATTAAGAGTCTGACGCTCTACCGACTGAGCTAGCCGGCTACCTCGGTGAATACCTGCCGGGTAGCACGTCACACAGTACTCGTTTGGGTTGGGTGGTCCCATACAGAATCTCTCCATGATGCCTAATGTTCTCCTAACGTCACACTCGTCACGTACTTCACTTTTATGTCATAATCATTTCTGAGAGGTAAAGAAATTGCATGACAACATGCAGAGCTAGTGGCGTCAAAATTAACGCACATACTTTATGTGACTCAAAAGCCGAACGAGTTACTTTCCGACGTTGTTTTAGATGTGCAAGTGATAGTCAAAACTCGCTGTGTCGGCACTCTGCCGACCATTTCGCTAGTTAACACCGGTCTTGTTGTGTGTGTTTCAAGCTCAAGAGCATCTCCAAGCAAAAAATGGTCAACAGCAACATTCAGACGGTTTCGTACTGCTCAATTGCTACATTAAAACGTTATGTTTCTTTTTCAGAACTGGAAAAACACAAGCGTGACAGCATTCGAACCTGTAATCTTCAGATCCGAAGTCCGACGCCTTATCCTTTAGGCCACACGGTCACTGACGACCAACATTTACATGTATACGACTCATCTCGAAACGCTCACACCCCTGAGGATTTGTGTTTTCGTTCTACACAGCCGCTGCCCCTTGCTCTTTCCCACCCATTCGTTACATTCAACCTCTGACGAGACCGACCAAATATAGACTGAGAAACAAGACCACACACTTTGTGCATTCGGAATCGAAGGCAGGGCGTCCCTCGCCGCATTTGCTACGGTTGCCATTTGCTACTTCTGCAGAAGCGGCGGCGGCGGCGACGACGACGACGACGACGACGAATATCGCGAAAGGCTCTGAGATATGTGAGAAATACATCTATAAAATGTAATTCAGACTGCCTCGTCCCACCTTATGCTGTACCGCTTTGGCAAATGCTTTATCTGCGCCATTCGCCTTAATCGCATCTGAGAGTGATTCTTAAAAAAACGCCTGTCGCTAATTGTTCGTCATCACAGGTACTGTTTGCTATACGGCCACGACGCGCAACTGATTTCCAAAATTCATCTTTCTCCTGTGAGGATGGAACTTACGACCCCTGGTTTATTAGACCAGTGCTCTACCACTGAGCTAAAGAGGCGCGGCCTAGCGGTACTCTTGGGTACTTCGTCCTTACGGCCGTCTGCATCATCCGACTTCAGCTGACAACACTTCATATTACCAGCTAATATTTGCAGCTATGGCGACAAATTACTGCTTGACTACACATCTGACACGTAACCGATGTGCTCTCCAAACAACAACACTTGCATTTCAGAACATGTCTTTCACACATGTCTACAAAATCACCTTCACCTTCAAATACAGCTTCCTTGCGACTGACAGAGACGTAGGCAAAGTTTAAAGTTGCTATTTCCATTAAATCTCGTTAATCAGAAAAACGGTAATTTACACTTGCAGCGGAACAAATTTCCGTTCCGCCCAGCGTCTGGCTCGAACCCACGACCCTGGGATTAAGAGTCTGACGCTCTACCGACTGAGCTAGCCGGCTACCTCGGTGAATACCTGCCGGGTAGCACGTCACACAGTACTCGTTTGGGTTGGGTGGTCCCATACAGAATCTCTCCATGATGCCTAATGTTCTCCTAACGTCACACTCGTCACGTACTTCACTTTTATGTCATAATCATTTCTGAGAGGTAAAGAAATTGCATGACAACATGCAGAGCTAGTGGCGTCAAAATTAACGCACATACTTTATGTGACTCAAAAGCCGAACGAGTTACTTTCCGACGTTGTTTTAGATGTGCAAGTGATAGTCAAAACTCGCTGTGTCGGCACTCTGCCGACCATTTCGCTAGTTAACACCGGTCTTGTTGTGTGTGTTTCAAGCTCAAGAGCATCTCCAAGCAAAAAATGGTCAACAGCAACATTCAGACGGTTTCGTACTGCTCAATTGCTACATTAAAACGTTATGTTTCTTTTTCAGAACTGGAAAAACACAAGCGTGACAGCATTCGAACCTGTAATCTTCAGATCCGAAGTCCGACGCCTTATCCTTTAGGCCACACGGTCACTGACGACCAACATTTACATGTATACGACTCATCTCGAAACGCTCACACCCCTGAGGATTTGTGTTTTCGTTCTACACAGCCGCTGCCCCTTGCTCTTTCCCACCCATTCGTTACATTCACCCTCTGACGAGACCGACCAAATATAGACTGTGAAACAAGACCACACACTTTGTGCATTCGGAATCGAAGGCAGGGCGTCCCTCGCCGCATTTGCTACGGTTGCCATTTGCTACTTCTGCAGAAGCGGCGGCGGCGGCGGCGACGACGACGACGACGACGACGACGAATGTCGCGAAAGGCTCTGAGATATGTGAGAAATACATCTATAAAATGTAATTCAGACTGCCTCGTCCCACCTTATGCTGTACCGCTTTGGCAAATGCTTTATCTGCTCCATTCGCCTTAATCGCATCTGAGAGTGATTCTTAAAAAAACGCCTGTCGCTAATTGTTCGTCATCACAGGTACTGTTTGCTATACGGCCACGACGCGCAACTGATTTCCAAAATTCATCTTTCTCCTGTGAGGATGGAACTTACGACCCCTGGTTTATTAGACCAGTGCTCTACCACTGAGCTAAAGAGGCGCGGCCTAGCGGTACTCTTGGGTACTTCGTCCTTACGGTCGTCTGCATCATCCGACTTCAGCTGACAACACTTCATATTACCAGCTAATATTTGCAGCTATGGCGACAAATTACTGCTTGACTACACATCTGACACGTAACCGATGTGCTCTCCAAACAACAACACTTGCATTTCAGAACATGTCTTTCACACATGTCTACAAAATCACCTTCACCTTCAAATACAGCTTCCTTGCGACTGACAGACACGTAGGCAAAGTTTAAAGTTGCTATTTCCATTAAATCTCGTTAATCAGAAAAACGGTAATTTACACATGCAGCGGAACAAATTTCCGTTCCGCCCAGCGTCTGGCTCGAACCCACGACCCTGGGATTAAGAGTCTGACGCTCTACCGACTGAGCTAGCCGGCTACCTCGGTGAATACCTGCCGGGTAGCACGTCACACAGTACTCGTTTGGGTTGGGTGGTCCCATACAGAATCTCTCCATGATGCCTAATGTTCTCCTAACGTCACACTCGTCACGTACTTCACTTTTATGTCATAATCATTTCTGAGAGGTAAAGAAATTGCATGACAACATGCAGAGCTAGTGGCGTCAAAATTAACGCACATACTTTATGTGACTCAAAAGCCGAACGAGTTACTTTCCGACGTTGTTTTAGATGTGCAAGTGATAGTCAAAACTCGCTGTGTCGGCACTCTGCCGACCATTTCGCTAGTTAACACCGGTCTTGTTGTGTGTGTTTCAAGCTCAAGAGCATCTCCAAGCAAAAAATGGTCAACAGCAACATTCAGACGGTTTCGTACTGCTCAATTGCTACATTAAAACGTTATGTTTCTTTTTCAGAACTGGAAAAACACAAGCGTGACAGCATTCGAACCTGTAATCTTCAGATCCGAAGTCCGACGCCTTATCCTTTAGGCCACACGGTCACTGACGACCAACATTTACATGTATACGACTCATCTCGAAACGCTCACACCCCTGAGGATTTGTGTTTTCGTTCTACACAGCCGCTGCCCCTTGCTCTTTCCCACCCATTCGTTACATTCAACCTCTGACGAGACCGACCAAATATAGACTGAGAAACAAGACCACACACTTTGTGCATTCGGAATCGAAGGCAGGGCGTCCCTCGCCGCATTTGCTACGGTTGCCATTTGCTACTTCTGCAGAAGCGGCGGCGGCGGCGACGACGACGACGACGAATATCGCGAAAGGCTCTGAGATATGTGAGAAATACATCTATAAAATGTAATTCAGACTGCCTCGTCCCACCTTATGCTGTACCGCTTTGGCAAATGCTTTATCTGCGCCATTCGCCTTAATCGCATCTGAGAGTGATTCTTAAAAAAACGCCTGTCGCTAATTGTTCGTCATCACAGGTACTGTTTGCTATACGGCCACGACGCGCAACTGATTTCCAAAATTCATCTTTCTCCTGTGAGGATGGAACTTACGACCCCTGGTTTATTAGACCAGTGCTCTACCACTGAGCTAAAGAGGCGCGGCCTAGCGGTACTCTTGGGTACTTCGTCCTTACGGCCGTCTGCATCATCCGACTTCAGCTGACAACACTTCATATTACCAGCTAATATTTGCAGCTATGGCGACAAATTACTGCTTGACTACACATCTGACACGTAACCGATGTGCTCTCCAAACAACAACACTTGCATTTCAGAACATGTCTTTCACACATGTCTACAAAATCACCTTCACCTTCAAATACAGCTTCCTTGCGACTGACAGAGACGTAGGCAAAGTTTAAAGTTGCTATTTCCATTAAATCTCGTTAATCAGAAAAACGGTAATTTACACTTGCAGCGGAACAAATTTCCGTTCCGCCCAGCGTCTGGCTCGAACCCACGACCCTGGGATTAAGAGTCTGACGCTCTACCGACTGAGCTAGCCGGCTACCTCGGTGAATACCTGCCGGGTAGCACGTCACACAGTACTCGTTTGGGTTGGGTGGTCCCATACAGAATCTCTCCATGATGCCTAATGTTCTCCTAACGTCACACTCGTCACGTACTTCACTTTTATGTCATAATCATTTCTGAGAGGTAAAGAAATTGCATGACAACATGCAGAGCTAGTGGCGTCAAAATTAACGCACATACTTTATGTGACTCAAAAGCCGAACGAGTTACTTTCCGACGTTGTTTTAGATGTGCAAGTGATAGTCAAAACTCGCTGTGTCGGCACTCTGCCGACCATTTCGCTAGTTAACACCGGTCTTGTTGTGTGTGTTTCAAGCTCAAGAGCATCTCCACGCAAAAAATGGTCAACAGCAACATTCAGACGGTTTCGTACTGCTCAATTGCTACATTAAAACGTTATGTTTCTTTTTCAGAACTGGAAAAACACAAGCGTGACAGCATTCGAACCTGTAATCTTCAGATCCGAAGTCCGACGCCTTATCCTTTAGGCCACACGGTCACTGACGACCAACATTTACATGTATACGACTCATCTCGAAACGCTCACACCCCTGAGGATTTGTGTTTTCGTTCTACACAGCCGCTGCCCCTTGCTCTTTCCCACCCATTCGTTACATTCAACCTCTGACGAGACCGACCAAATATAGACTGTGAAACAAGACCACACACTTTGTGCATTCGGAATCGAAGGCAGGGCGTCCCTCGCCGCATTTGCTACGGTTGCCATTTGCTACTTCTGCAGAAGCGGCGGCGGCGGCGACGACGACGACGACGACGACGACGACGACGACGACGACGAATATCGCGAAAGGCTCTGAGATATGTGAGAAATACATCTATAAAATGTAATTCAGACTGCCTCGTCCCACCTTATGCTGTACCGCTTTGGCAAATGCTTTATCTGCGCCATTCGCCTTAATCGCATCTGAGAGTGATTCTTAAAAAAACGCCTGTCGCTAATTGTTCGTCATCACAGGTACTGTTTGCTATACGGCCACGACGCGCAACTGATTTCCAAAATTCATCTTTCTCCTGTGAGGATGGAACTTACGACCCCTGGTTTATTAGACCAGTGCTCTACCACTGAGCTAAAGAGGCGCGGCCTAGCGGTACTCTTGGGTACTTCGTCCTTACGGCCGTCTGCATCATCCGACTTCAGCTGACAACACTTCATATTACCAGCTAATATTTGCAGCTATGGCGACAAATTACTGCTTGACTACACATCTGACACGTAACCGATGTGCTCTCCAAACAACAACACTTGCATTTCAGAACATGTCTTTCACACATGTCTACAAAATCACCTTCACCTTCAAATACAGCTTCCTTGCGACTGACAGAGACGTAGGCAAAGTTTAAAGTTGCTATTTCCATTAAATCTCGTTAATCAGAAAAACGGTAATTTACACTTGCAGCGGAACAAATTTCCGTTCCGCCCAGCGTCTGGCTCGAACCCACGACCCTGGGATTAAGAGTCTGACGCTCTACCGACTGAGCTAGCCGGCTACCTCGGTGAATACCTGCCGGGTAGCACGTCACACAGTACTCGTTTGGGTTGGGTGGTCCCATACAGAATCTCTCCATGATGCCTAATGTTCTCCTAACGTCACACTCGTCACGTACTTCACTTTTATGTCATAATCATTTCTGAGAGGTAAAGAAATTGCATGACAACATGCAGAGCTAGTGGCGTCAAAATTAACGCACATACTTTATGTGACTCAAAAGCCGAACGAGTTACTTTCCGACGTTGTTTTAGATGTGCAAGTGATAGTCAAAACTCGCTGTGTCGGCACTCTGCCGACCATTTCGCTAGTTAACACCGGTCTTGTTGTGTGTGTTTCAAGCTCAAGAGCATCTCCAAGCAAAAAATGGTCAACAGCAACATTCAGACGGTTTCGTACTGCTCAATTGCTACATTAAAACGTTATGTTTCTTTTTCAGAACTGGAAAAACACAAGCGTGACAGCATTCGAACCTGTAATCTTCAGATCCGAAGTCCGACGCCTTATCCTTTAGGCCACACGGTCACTGACGACCAACATTTACATGTATACGACTCATCTCGAAACGCTCACACCCCTGAGGATTTGTGTTTTCGTTCTACACAGCCGCTGCCCCTTGCTCTTTCCCACCCATTCGTTACATTCAACCTCTGACGAGACCGACCAAATATAGACTGAGAAACAAGACCACACACTTTGTGCATTCGGAATCGAAGGCAGGGCGTCCCTCGCCGCATTTGCTACGGTTGCCATTTGCTACTTCTGCAGAAGCGGCGGCGGCGGCGACGACGACGACGACGACGACGAATATCGCGAAAGGCTCTGAGATATGTGAGAAATACATCTATAAAATGTAATTCAGACTGCCTCGTCCCACCTTATGCTGTACCGCTTTGGCAAATGCTTTATCTGCGCCATTCGCCTTAATCGCATCTGAGAGTGATTCTTAAAAAAACGCCTGTCGCTAATTGTTCGTCATCACAGGTACTGTTTGCTATACGGCCACGACGCGCAACTGATTTCCAAAATTCATCTTTCTCCTGTGAGGATGGAACTTACGACCCCTGGTTTATTAGACCAGTGCTCTACCACTGAGCTAAAGAGGCGCGGCCTAGCGGTACTCTTGGGTACTTCGTCCTTACGGCCGTCTGCATCATCCGACTTCAGCTGACAACACTTCATATTACCAGCTAATATTTGCAGCTATGGCGACAAATTACTGCTTGACTACACATCTGACACGTAACCGATGTGCTCTCCAAACAACAACACTTGCATTTCAGAACATGTCTTTCACACATGTCTACAAAATCACCTTCACCTTCAAATACAGCTTCCTTGCGACTGACAGAGACGTAGGCAAAGTTTAAAGTTGCTATTTACACTAGATCGCGTGTTAGAAAAACGGTAATTTACACTTGCAGCGGAACAAATTTCCGTTCCGCCCAGCGTCTGGCTCGAACCCACGACCCTGGGATTAAGAGTCTGACGCTCTACCGACTGAGCTAGCCGGCTACCTCGGTGAATACCTGCCGGGTAGCACGTCACACAGTACTCGTTTGGGTTGGGTGGTCCCATACAGAATCTCTCCATGATGCCTAATGTTCTCCTAACGTCACACTCGTCACGTACTTCACTTTTATGTCATAATCATTTCTGAGAGGTAAAGAAATTGCATGACAACATGCAGAGCTAGTGGCGTCAAAATTAACGCACATACTTTATGTGACTCAAAAGCCGAACGAGTTACTTTCCGACGTTGTTTTAGATGTGCAAGTGATAGTCAAAAACTCGCTGTGTCGGCACTCTGCCGACCATTTCGCTAGTTAACAACCGGTCTTGTTGTGTGTGTTTCAAGCTCAAGAGCATCTCCAAGCAAAAAATGGTCAACAGCAACATTCAGACGGTTTCGTACTGCTCAATTGCTACATTAAAACGTTATGTTTCTTTTTCAGAACTGGAAAAACACAAGCGTGACAGCATTCGAACCTGTAATCTTCAGATCCGAAGTCCGACGCCTTATCCTTTAGGCCACACGGTCACTGACGACCAACATTTACATGTATACGACTCATCTCGAAACGCTCACACCCCTGAGGATTTGTGTTTTCGTTCTACACAGCCGCTGCCCCTTGCTCTTTCCCACCCATTCGTTACATTCAACCTCTGACGAGACCGACCAAATATAGACTGTGAAACAAGACCACACACTTTGTGCATTCGGAATCGAAGGCAGGGCGTCCCTCGCCGCATTTGCTACGGTTGCCATTTGCTACTTCTGCAGAAGCGGCGGCGGCGGCGGCGACGACGACGACGACGACGACGACGACGAATGTCGCGAAAGGCTCTGAGATATGTGAGAAATACATCTATAAAATGTAATTCAGACTGCCTCGTCCCACCTTATGCTGTACCGCTTTGGCAAATGCTTTATCTGCGCCATTCGCCTTAATCGCATCTGAGAGTGATTCTTAAAAAAACGCCTGTCGCTAATTGTTCGTCATCACAGGTACTGTTTGCTATACGGCCACGACGCGCAACTGATTTCCAAAATTCATCTTTCTCCTGTGAGGATGGAACTTACGACCCCTGGTTTATTAGACCAGTGCTCTACCACTGAGCTAAAGAGGCGCGGCCTAGCGGTACTCTTGGGTACTTCGTCCTTACGGTCGTCTGCATCATCCGACTTCAGCTGACAACACTTCATATTACCAGCTAATATTTGCAGCTATGGCGACAAATTACTGCTTGACTACACATCTGACACGTAACCGATGTGCTCTCCAAACAACAACACTTGCATTTCAGAACATGTCTTTCACACATGTCTACAAAATCACCTTCACCTTCAAATACAGCTTCCTTGCGACTGACAGACACGTAGGCAAAGTTTAAAGTTGCTATTTCCATTAAATCTCGTTAATCAGAAAAACGGTAATTTACACATGCAGCGGAACAAATTTCCGTTCCGCCCAGCGTCTGGCTCGAACCCACGACCCTGGGATTAAGAGTCTGACGCTCTACCGACTGAGCTAGCCGGCTACCTCGGTGAATACCTGCCGGGTAGCACGTCACACAGTACTCGTTTGGGTTGGGTGGTCCCATACAGAATCTCTCCATGATGCCTAATGTTCTCCTAACGTCACACTCGTCACGTACTTCACTTTTATGTCATAATCATTTCTGAGAGGTAAAGAAATTGCATGACAACATGCAGAGCTAGTGGCGTCAAAATTAACGCACATACTTTATGTGACTCAAAAGCCGAACGAGTTACTTTCCGACGTTGTTTTAGATGTGCAAGTGATAGTCAAAACTCGCTGTGTCGGCACTCTGCCGACCATTTCGCTAGTTAACACCGGTCTTGTTGTGTGTGTTTCAAGCTCAAGAGCATCTCCAAGCAAAAAATGGTCAACAGCAACATTCAGACGGTTTCGTACTGCTCAATTGCTACATTAAAACGTTATGTTTCTTTTTCAGAACTGGAAAAACACAAGCGTGACAGCATTCGAACCTGTAATCTTCAGATCCGAAGTCCGACGCCTTATCCTTTAGGCCACACGGTCACTGACGACCAACATTTACATGTATACGACTCATCTCGAAACGCTCACACCCCTGAGGATTTGTGTTTTCGTTCTACACAGCCGCTGCCCCTTGCTCTTTCCCACCCATTCGTTACATTCAACCTCTGACGAGACCGACCAAATATAGACTGAGAAACAAGACCACACACTTTGTGCATTCGGAATCGAAGGCAGGGCGTCCCTCGCCGCATTTGCTACGGTTGCCATTTGCTACTTCTGCAGAAGCGGCGGCGGCGGCGACGACGACGACGACGAATATCGCGAAAGGCTCTGAGATATGTGAGAAATACATCTATAAAATGTAATTCAGACTGCCTCGTCCCACCTTATGCTGTACCGCTTTGGCAAATGCTTTATCTGCGCCATTCGCCTTAATCGCATCTGAGAGTGATTCTTAAAAAAACGCCTGTCGCTAATTGTTCGTCATCACAGGTACTGTTTGCTATACGGCCACGACGCGCAACTGATTTCCAAAATTCATCTTTCTCCTGTGAGGATGGAACTTACGACCCCTGGTTTATTAGACCAGTGCTCTACCACTGAGCTAAAGAGGCGCGGCCTAGCGGTACTCTTGGGTACTTCGTCCTTACGGCCGTCTGCATCATCCGACTTCAGCTGACAACACTTCATATTACCAGCTAATATTTGCAGCTATGGCGACAAATTACTGCTTGACTACACATCTGACACGTAACCGATGTGCTCTCCAAACAACAACACTTGCATTTCAGAACATGTCTTTCACACATGTCTACAAAATCACCTTCACCTTCAAATACAGCTTCCTTGCGACTGACAGAGACGTAGGCAAAGTTTAAAGTTGCTATTTCCATTAAATCTCGTTAATCAGAAAAACGGTAATTTACACTTGCAGCGGAACAAATTTCCGTTCCGCCCAGCGTCTGGCTCGAACCCACGACCCTGGGATTAAGAGTCTGACGCTCTACCGACTGAGCTAGCCGGCTACCTCGGTGAATACCTGCCGGGTAGCACGTCACACAGTACTCGTTTGGGTTGGGTGGTCCCATACAGAATCTCTCCATGATGCCTAATGTTCTCCTAACGTCACACTCGTCACGTACTTCACTTTTATGTCATAATCATTTCTGAGAGGTAAAGAAATTGCATGACAACATGCAGAGCTAGTGGCGTCAAAATTAACGCACATACTTTATGTGACTCAAAAGCCGAACGAGTTACTTTCCGACGTTGTTTTAGATGTGCAAGTGATAGTCAAAACTCGCTGTGTCGGCACTCTGCCGACCATTTCGCTAGTTAACACCGGTCTTGTTGTGTGTGTTTCAAGCTCAAGAGCATCTCCAAGCAAAAAATGGTCAACAGCAACATTCAGACGGTTTCGTACTGCTCAATTGCTACATTAAAACGTTATGTTTCTTTTTCAGAACTGGAAAAACACAAGCGTGACAGCATTCGAACCTGTAATCTTCAGATCCGAAGTCCGACGCCTTATCCTTTAGGCCACACGGTCACTGACGACCAACATTTACATGTATACGACTCATCTCGAAACGCTCACACCCCTGAGGATTTGTGTTTTCGTTCTACACAGCCGCTGCCCCTTGCTCTTTCCCACCCATTCGTTACATTCAACCTCTGACGAGACCGACCAAATATAGACTGAGAAACAAGACCACACACTTTGTGCATTCGGAATCGAAGGCAGGGCGTCCCTCGCCGCATTTGCTACGGTTGCCATTTGCTACTTCTGCAGAAGCGGCGGCGGCGGCGACGACGACGACGACGACGACGAATATCGCGAAAGGCTCTGAGATATGTGAGAAATACATCTATAAAATGTAATTCAGACTGCCTCGTCCCACCTTATGCTGTACCGCTTTGGCAAATGCTTTATCTGCGCCATTCGCCTTAATCGCATCTGAGAGTGATTCTTAAAAAAACGCCTGTCGCTAATTGTTCGTCATCACAGGTACTGTTTGCTATACGGCCACGACGCGCAACTGATTTCCAAAATTCATCTTTCTCCTGTGAGGATGGAACTTACGACCCCTGGTTTATTAGACCAGTGCTCTACCACTGAGCTAAAGAGGCGCGGCCTAGCGGTACTCTTGGGTACTTCGTCCTTACGGCCGTCTGCATCATCCGACTTCAGCTGACAACACTTCATATTACCAGCTAATATTTGCAGCTATGGCGACAAATTACTGCTTGACTACACATCTGACACGTAACCGATGTGCTCTCCAAACAACAACACTTGCATTTCAGAACATGTCTTTCACACATGTCTACAAAATCACCTTCACCTTCAAATACAGCTTCCTTGCGACTGACAGAGACGTAGGCAAAGTTTAAAGTTGCTATTTCCATTAAATCTCGTTAATCAGAAAAACGGTAATTTACACTTGCAGCGGAACAAATTTCCGTTCCGCCCAGCGTCTGGCTCGAACCCACGACCCTGGGATTAAGAGTCTGACGCTCTACCGACTGAGCTAGCCGGCTACCTCGGTGAATACCTGCCGGGTAGCACGTCACACAGTACTCGTTTGGGTTGGGTGGTCCCATACAGAATCTCTCCATGATGCCTAATGTTCTCCTAACGTCACACTCGTCACGTACTTCACTTTTATGTCATAATCATTTCTGAGAGGTAAAGAAATTGCATGACAACATGCAGAGCTAGTGGCGTCAAAATTAACGCACATACTTTATGTGACTCAAAAGCCGAACGAGTTACTTTCCGACGTTGTTTTAGATGTGCAAGTGATAGTCAAAACTCGCTGTGTCGGCACTCTGCCGACCATTTCGCTAGTTAACACCGGTCTTGTTGTGTGTGTTTCAAGCTCAAGAGCATCTCCAAGCAAAAAATGGTCAACAGCAACATTCAGACGGTTTCGTACTGCTCAATTGCTACATTAAAACGTTATGTTTCTTTTTCAGAACTGGAAAAACACAAGCGTGACAGCATTCGAACCTGTAATCTTCAGATCCGAAGTCCGACGCCTTATCCTTTAGGCCACACGGTCACTGACGACCAACATTTACATGTATACGACTCATCTCGAAACGCTCACACCCCTGAGGATTTGTGTTTTCGTTCTACACAGCCGCTGCCCCTTGCTCTTTCCCACCCATTCGTTACATTCAACCTCTGACGAGACCGACCAAATATAGACTGTGAAACAAGACCACACACTTTGTGCATTCGGAATCGAAGGCAGGGCGTCCCTCGCCGCATTTGCTACGGTTGCCATTTGCTACTTCTGCAGAAGCGGCGGCGGCGGCGGCGACGACGACGACGACGACGACGACGACGAATGTCGCGAAAGGCTCTGAGATATGTGAGAAATACATCTATAAAATGTAATTCAGACTGCCTCGTCCCACCTTATGCTGTACCGCTTTGGCAAATGCTTTATCTGCGCCATTCGCCTTAATCGCATCTGAGAGTGATTCTTAAAAAAACGCCTGTCGCTAATTGTTCGTCATCACAGGTACTGTTTGCTATACGGCCACGACGCGCAACTGATTTCCAAAATTCATCTTTCTCCTGTGAGGATGGAACTTACGACCCCTGGTTTATTAGACCAGTGCTCTACCACTGAGCTAAAGAGGCGCGGCCTAGCGGTACTCTTGGGTACTTCGTCCTTACGGTCGTCTGCATCATCCGACTTCAGCTGACAACACTTCATATTACCAGCTAATATTTGCAGCTATGGCGACAAATTACTGCTTGACTACACATCTGACACGTAACCGATGTGCTCTCCAAACAACAACACTTGCATTTCAGAACATGTCTTTCACACATGTCTACAAAATCACCTTCACCTTCAAATACAGCTTCCTTGCGACTGACAGACACGTAGGCAAAGTTTAAAGTTGCTATTTCCATTAAATCTCGTTAATCAGAAAAACGGTAATTTACACATGCAGCGGAACAAATTTCCGTTCCGCCCAGCGTCTGGCTCGAACCCACGACCCTGGGATTAAGAGTCTGACGCTCTACCGACTGAGCTAGCCGGCTACCTCGGTGAATACCTGCCGGGTAGCACGTCACACAGTACTCGTTTGGGTTGGGTGGTCCCATACAGAATCTCTCCATGATGCCTAATGTTCTCCTAACGTCACACTCGTCACGTACTTCACTTTTATGTCATAATCATTTCTGAGAGGTAAAGAAATTGCATGACAACATGCAGAGCTAGTGGCGTCAAAATTAACGCACATACTTTATGTGACTCAAAAGCCGAACGAGTTACTTTCCGACGTTGTTTTAGATGTGCAAGTGATAGTCAAAACTCGCTGTGTCGGCACTCTGCCGACCATTTCGCTAGTTAACACCGGTCTTGTTGTGTGTGTTTCAAGCTCAAGAGCATCTCCAAGCAAAAAATGGTCAACAGCAACATTCAGACGGTTTCGTACTGCTCAATTGCTACATTAAAACGTTATGTTTCTTTTTCAGAACTGGAAAAACACAAGCGTGACAGCATTCGAACCTGTAATCTTCAGATCCGAAGTCCGACGCCTTATCCTTTAGGCCACACGGTCACTGACGACCAACATTTACATGTATACGACTCATCTCGAAACGCTCACACCCCTGAGGATTTGTGTTTTCGTTCTACACAGCCGCTGCCCCTTGCTCTTTCCCACCCATTCGTTACATTCAACCTCTGACGAGACCGACCAAATATAGACTGAGAAACAAGACCACACACTTTGTGCATTCGGAATCGAAGGCAGGGCGTCCCTCGCCGCATTTGCTACGGTTGCCATTTGCTACTTCTGCAGAAGCGGCGGCGGCGGCGACGACGACGACGACGACGAATATCGCGAAAGGCTCTGAGATATGTGAGAAATACATCTATAAAATGTAATTCAGACTGCCTCGTCCCACCTTATGCTGTACCGCTTTGGCAAATGCTTTATCTGCGCCATTCGCCTTAATCGCATCTGAGAGTGATTCTTAAAAAAACGCCTGTCGCTAATTGTTCGTCATCACAGGTACTGTTTGCTATACGGCCACGACGCGCAACTGATTTCCAAAATTCATCTTTCTCCTGTGAGGATGGAACTTACGACCCCTGGTTTATTAGACCAGTGCTCTACCACTGAGCTAAAGAGGCGCGGCCTAGCGGTACTCTTGGGTACTTCGTCCTTACGGCCGTCTGCATCATCCGACTTCAGCTGACAACACTTCATATTACCAGCTAATATTTGCAGCTATGGCGACAAATTACTGCTTGACTACACATCTGACACGTAACCGATGTGCTCTCCAAACAACAACACTTGCATTTCAGAACATGTCTTTCACACATGTCTACAAAATCACCTTCACCTTCAAATACAGCTTCCTTGCGACTGACAGAGACGTAGGCAAAGTTTAAAGTTGCTATTTCCATTAAATCTCGTTAATCAGAAAAACGGTAATTTACACTTGCAGCGGAACAAATTTCCGTTCCGCCCAGCGTCTGGCTCGAACCCACGACCCTGGGATTAAGAGTCTGACGCTCTACCGACTGAGCTAGCCGGCTACCTCGGTGAATACCTGCCGGGTAGCACGTCACACAGTACTCGTTTGGGTTGGGTGGTCCCATACAGAATCTCTCCATGATGCCTAATGTTCTCCTAACGTCACACTCGTCACGTACTTCACTTTTATGTCATAATCATTTCTGAGAGGTAAAGAAATTGCATGACAACATGCTGAGCTAGTGGCGTCAAAATTAACGCACATACTTTATGTGACTCAAAAGCCGAACGAGTTACTTTCCGACGTTGTTTTAGATGTGCAAGTGATAGTCAAAACTCGCTGTGTCGGCACTCTGCCGACCATTTCGCTAGTTAACACCGGTCTTGTTGTGTGTGTTTCAAGCTCAAGAGCATCTCCAAGCAAAAAATGGTCAACAGCAACATTCAGACGGTTTCGTACTGCTCAATTGCTACATTAAAACGTTATGTTTCTTTTTCAGAACTGGAAAAACACAAGCGTGACAGCATTCGAACCTGTAATCTTCAGATCCGAAGTCCGACGCCTTATCCTTTAGGCCACACGGTCACTGACGACCAACATTTACATGTATACGACTCATCTCGAAACGCTCACACCCCTGAGGATTTGTGTTTTCGTTCTACACAGCCGCTGCCCCTTGCTCTTTCCCACCCATTCGTTACATTCAACCTCTGACGAGACCGACCAAATATAGACTGTGAAACAAGACCACACACTTTGTGCATTCGGAATCGAAGGCAGGGCGTCCCTCGCCGCATTTGCTACGGTTGCCATTTGCTACTTCTGCAGAAGCGGCGGCGGCGGCGACGACGACGACGACGACGACGACGACGACGACGACGACGACGAATATCGCGAAAGGCTCTGAGATATGTGAGAAATACATCTATAAAATGTAATTCAGACTGCCTCGTCCCACCTTATGCTGTACCGCTTTGGCAAATGCTTTATCTGCGCCATTCGCCTTAATCGCATCTGAGAGTGATTCTTAAAAAAACGCCTGTCGCTAATTGTTCGTCATCACAGGTACTGTTTGCTATACGGCCACGACGCGCAACTGATTTCCAAAATTCATCTTTCTCCTGTGAGGATGGAACTTACGACCCCTGGTTTATTAGACCAGTGCTCTACCACTGAGCTGAAGAGGCGCGGCCTAGCGGTACTCTTGGGTACTTCGTCCTTACGGCCGTCTGCATCATCCGACTTCAGCTGACAACACTTCATATTACCAGCTAATATTTGCAGCTATGGCGACAAATTACTGCTTGACTACACATCTGACACGTAACCGATGTGCTCTCCAAACAACAACACTTGCATTTCAGAACATGTCTTTCACACATGTCTACAAAATCACCTTCACCTTCAAATACAGCTTCCTTGCGACTGACAGAGACGTAGGCAAAGTTTAAAGTTGCTATTTCCATTAAATCTCGTTAATCAGAAAAACGGTAATTTACACTTGCAGCGGAACAAATTTCCGTTCCGCCCAGCGTCTGGCTCGAACCCACAACCCTGGGATTAAGAGTCTGACGCTCTACCGACTGAGCTAGCCGGCTACCTCGGTGAATACCTGCCGGGTAGCACGTCACACAGTACTCGTTTGGGTTGGGTGGTCCCATACAGAATCTCTCCATGATGCCTAATGTTCTCCTAACGTCACACTCGTCACGTACTTCACTTTTATGTCATAATCATTTCTGAGAGGTAAAGAAATTGCATGACAACATGCAGAGCTAGTGGCGTCAAAATTAACGCACATACTTTATGTGACTCAAAAGCCGAACGAGTTACTTTCCGACGTTGTTTTAGATGTGCAAGTGATAGTCAAAACTCGCTGTGTCGGCACTCTGCCGACCATTTCGCTAGTTAACACCGGTCTTGTTGTGTGTGTTTCAAGCTCAAGAGCATCTCCAAGCAAAAAATGGTCAACAGCAACATTCAGACGGTTTCGTACTGCTCAATTGCTACATTAAAACGTTATGTTTCTTTTTCAGAACTGGAAAAACACAAGCGTGACAGCATTCGAACCTGTAATCTTCAGATCCGAAGTCCGACGCCTTATCCTTTAGGCCACACGGTCACTGACGACCAACATTTACATGTATACGACTCATCTCGAAACGCTCACACCCCTGAGGATTTGTGTTTTCGTTCTACACAGCCGCTGCCCCTTGCTCTTTCCCACCCATTCGTTACATTCAACCTCTGACGAGACCGACCAAATATAGACTGAGAAACAAGACCACACACTTTGTGCATTCGGAATCGAAGGCAGGGCGTCCCTCGCCGCATTTGCTACGGTTGCCATTTGCTACTTCTGCAGAAGCGGCGGCGGCGGCGGCGACGACGACGACGACGACGACGACGAATATCGCGAAAGGCTCTGAGATATGTGAGAAATACATCTATAAAATGTAATTCAGACTGCCTCGTCCCACCTTATGCTGTACCGCTTTGGCAAATGCTTTATCTGCGCCATTCGCCTTAATCGCATCTGAGAGTGATTCTTAAAAAAACGCCTGTCGCTAATTGTTCGTCATCACAGGTACTGTTTGCTATACGGCCACGACGCGCAACTGATTTCCAAAATTCATCTTTCTCCTGTGAGGATGGAACTTACGACCCCTGGTTTATTAGACCAGTGCTCTACCACTGAGCTAAAGAGGCGCGGCCTAGCGGTACTCTTGGGTACTTCGTCCTTACGGCCGTCTGCATCATCCGACTTCAGCTGACAACACTTCATATTACCAGCTAATATTTGCAGCTATGGCGACAAATTACTGCTTGACTACACATCTGACACGTAACCGATGTGCTCTCCAAACAACAACACTTGCATTTCAGAACATGTCTTTCACACATGTCTACAAAATCACCTTCACCTTCAAATACAGCTTCCTTGCGACTGACAGAGACGTAGGCAAAGTTTAAAGTTGCTATTTCCATTAAATCTCGTTAATCAGAAAAACGGTAATTTACACTTGCAGCGGAACAAATTTCCGTTCCGCCCAGCGTCTGGCTCGAACCCACGACCCTGGGATTAAGAGTCTGACGCTCTACCGACTGAGCTAGCCGGCTACCTCGGTGAATACCTGCCGGGTAGCACGTCACACAGTACTCGTTTGGGTTGGGTGGTCCCATACAGAATCTCTCCATGATGCCTAATGTTCTCCTAACGTCACACTCGTCACGTACTTCACTTTTATGTCATAATCATTTCTGAGAGGTAAAGAAATTGCATGACAACATGCAGAGCTAGTGGCGTCAAAATTAACGCACATACTTTATGTGACTCAAAAGCCGAACGAGTTACTTTCCGACGTTGTTTTAGATGTGCAAGTGATAGTCAAAACTCGCTGTGTCGGCACTCTGCCGACCATTTCGCTAGTTAACACCGGTCTTGTTGTGTGTGTTTCAAGCTCAAGAGCATCTCCAAGCAAAAAATGGTCAACAGCAACATTCAGACGGTTTCGTACTGCTCAATTGCTACATTAAAACGTTATGTTTCTTTTTCAGAACTGGAAAAACACAAGCGTGACAGCATTCGAACCTGTAATCTTCAGATCCGAAGTCCGACGCCTTATCCTTTAGGCCACACGGTCACTGACGACCAACATTTACATGTATACGACTCATCTCGAAACGCTCACACCCCTGAGGATTTGTGTTTTCGTTCTACACAGCCGCTGCCCCTTGCTCTTTCCCACCCATTCGTTACATTCAACCTCTGACGAGACCGACCAAATATAGACTGAGAAACAAGACCACACACTTTGTGCATTCGGAATCGAAGGCAGGGCGTCCCTCGCCGCATTTGCTACGGTTGCCATTTGCTACTTCTGCAGAAGCGGCGGCGGCGGCGGCGACGACGACGACGACGAATATCGCGAAAGGCTCTGAGATATGTGAGAAATACATCTATAAAATGTAATTCAGACTGCCTCGTCCCACCTTATGCTGTACCGCTTTGGCAAATGCTTTATCTGCGCCATTCGCCTTAATCGCATCTGAGAGTGATTCTTAAAAAAACGCCTGTCGCTAATTGTTCGTCATCACAGGTACTGTTTGCTATACGGCCACGACGCGCAACTGATTTCCAAAATTCATCTTTCTCCTGTGAGGATGGAACTTACGACCCCTGGTTTATTAGACCAGTGCTCTACCACTGAGCTAAAGAGGCGCGGCCTAGCGGTACTCTTGGGTACTTCGTCCTTACGGCCGTCTGCATCATCCGACTTCAGCTGACAACACTTCATATTACCAGCTAATATTTGCAGCTATGGCGACAAATTACTGCTTGACTACACATCTGACACGTAACCGATGTGCTCTCCAAACAACAACACTTGCATTTCAGAACATGTCTTTCACACATGTCTACAAAATCACCTTCACCTTCAAATACAGCTTCCTTGCGACTGACAGAGACGTAGGCAAAGTTTAAAGTTGCTATTTCCATTAAATCTCGTTAATCAGAAAAACGGTAATTTACACTTGCAGCGGAACAAATTTCCGTTCCGCCCAGCGTCTGGCTCGAACCCACGACCCTGGGATTAAGAGTCTGACGCTCTACCGACTGAGCTAGCCGGCTACCTCGGTGAATACCTGCCGGGTAGCACGTCACACAGTACTCGTTTGGGTTGGGTGGTCCCATACAGAATCTCTCCATGATGCCTAATGTTCTCCTAACGTCACACTCGTCACGTACTTCACTTTTATGTCATAATCATTTCTGAGAGGTAAAGAAATTGCATGACAACATGCAGAGCTAGTGGCGTCAAAATTAACGCACATACTTTATGTGACTCAAAAGCCGAACGAGTTACTTTCCGACGTTGTTTTAGATGTGCAAGTGATAGTCAAAACTCGCTGTGTCGGCACTCTGCCGACCATTTCGCTAGTTAACACCGGTCTTGTTGTGTGTGTTTCAAGCTCAAGAGCATCTCCAAGCAAAAAATGGTCAACAGCAACATTCAGACGGTTTCGTACTGCTCAATTGCTACATTAAAACGTTATGTTTCTTTTTCAGAACTGGAAAAACACAAGCGTGACAGCATTCGAACCTGTAATCTTCAGATCCGAAGTCCGACGCCTTATCCTTTAGGCCACACGGTCACTGACGACCAACATTTACATGTATACGACTCATCTCGAAACGCTCACACCCCTGAGGATTTGTGTTTTCGTTCTACACAGCCGCTGCCCCTTGCTCTTTCCCACCCATTCGTTACATTCAACCTCTGACGAGACCGACCAAATATAGACTGTGAAACAAGACCACACACTTTGTGCATTCGGAATCGAAGGCAGGGCGTCCCTCGCCGCATTTGCTACGGTTGCCATTTGCTACTTCTGCAGAAGCGGCGGCGGCGGCGACGACGACGACGACGACGACGACGAATGTCGCGAAAGGCTCTGAGATATGTGAGAAATACATCTATAAAATGTAATTCAGACTGCCTCGTCCCACCTTATGCTGTACCGCTTTGGCAAATGCTTTATCTGCGCCATTCGCCTTAATCGCATCTGAGAGTGATTCTTTAAAAAACGCCTGTCGCTAATTGTTCGTCATCACAGGTACTGTTTGCTATACGGCCACGACGCGCAACTGATTTCCAAAATTCATCTTTCTCCTGTGAGGATAGAACTTACGACCCCTGGTTCATTAGACCAGTGCTCTACCACTGAGCTAAAGAGGCGCGGCCTAGCGGTACTCTTGGGTACTTCGTCCTTACGGTCGTCTGCATCATCAGACTTTAGCTGACAACACTTCATATTACCGGCTAATATTTGCAGCTATGGCGACAAATTACTGCTTGACTACACATCTGACACGTAACCGATGTGCTCTCCAAACAACAACACTTGCATTTCAGAACATGTCTTTCACACATGTCTACAAAATCACCTTCACCTTCAAATACAGCTTCCTTGCGACTGACAGAGACGTAAGCAAAGTTTAAAGTTGCTATTTCCATTAAATCTCGTTAATCAGAAAAACGGTAATTTACACTTGCAGCGGAACAAAATTCCGTTCCGCCCAGCGTCTGGCTCGAACCCACGACCCTGGGATTAAGAGTCTGACGCTCTACCGACTGAGCTAGCCGGCTACCTCGGTGAATACCTGCCGGGTAGCACGTCACACAGTACTCGTTTGGGTTGGGTGGTCCCATACAGAATCTCTCCATGATGCCTAATGTTCTCCTAACGTCACACTCGTCACGTACTTCACTTTTATGTCATAATCATTTCTGAGAGGTAAAGAAATTGCATGACAACATGCAGAGCTAGTGGCGTCAAAATTAACGCACATACTTTATGTGACTCAAAAGCCGAACGAGTTACTTTCCGACGTTGTTTTAGATGTGCAAGTGATAGTCAAAACTCGCTGTGTCGGCACTCTGCCGACCATTTCGCTAGTTAACACCGGTCTTGTTGTGTGTGTTTCAAGCTCAAGAGCATCTCCAAGCAAAAAATGGTCAACAGCAACATTCAGACGGTTTCGTACTGCTCAATTGCTACATTAAAACGTTATGTTTCTTTTTCAGAACTGGAAAAACACAAGCGTGACAGCATTCGAACCTGTAATCTTCAGATCCGAAGTCCGACGCCTTATCCTTTAGGCCACACGGTCACTGACGACCAACATTTACATGTATACGACTCATCTCGAAACGCTCACACCCCTGAGGATTTGTGTTTTAGTTCTACACAGCCGCTGCCCCTTGCTCTTTCCCACCCATTCGTTACATTCAACCTCTGACGAGACCGACCAAATATAGACTGTGAAACAAGACCACACACTTTGTGCATTCGGAATCGAAGGCAGGGCGTCCCTCGCCGCATTTGCTACGGTTGCCATTTGCTACTTCTGCAGAAGCGGCGGCGGCGACGACGACGACGACGACGACGACGAATATCGCGAAAGGCTCTGAGATATGTGAGAAATACATCTATAAAATGTAATTCAGACTGCCTCGTCCCACCTTATGCTGTACCGCTTTGGCAAATGCTTTATCTGCGCCATTCGCCTTAATCGCATCTGAGAGTGATTCTTAAAAAAACGCCTGTCGCTAATTGTTCGTCATCACAGGTACTGTTTGCTATACGGCCACGACGCGCAACTGATTTCCAAAATTCATCTTTCTCCTGTGAGGATGGAACTTACGACCCCTGGTTTATTAGATCAGTGCTCTACCACTGAGCTAAAGAGGCGCGGCCTAGCGGTACTCTTGGGTACTTCGTCCTTACGGTCGTCTGCATCATCCGACTTCAGCTGACAACACTTCATATTACCAGCTAATATTTGCAGCTATGGCGACAAATTACTGCTTGACTACACATCTGACACGTAACCGATGTGCTCTCCAAACAACAACACTTGCATTTCAGAACATGTCTTTCACACATGTCTACAAAATCACCTTCACCTTCAAATACAGCTTCCTTGCGACTGACAGAGACGTAGGCAAAGTTTAAAGTTGCTATTTCCATTAAATCTCGTTAATCAGAAAAACGGTAATTTACACTTGCAGCGGAACAAATTTCCGTTCCGCCCAGCGTCTGGCTCGAACCCACGACCCTGGGATTAAGAGTCTGACGCTCTACCGACTGAGCTAGCCGGCTACCTCGGTGAATACCTGCCGGGTAGCACGTCACACAGTACTCGTTTGGGTTGGGTGGTCCCATACAGAATCTCTCCATGATGCCTAATGTTCTCCTAACGTCACACTCGTCACGTACTTCACTTTTATGTCATAATCATTTCTGAGAGGTAAAGAAATTGCATGACAACATGCAGAGCTAGTGGCGTCAAAATTAACGCACATACTTTATGTGACTCAAAAGCCGAACGAGTTACTTTCCGACGTTGTTTTAGATGTGCAAGTGATAGTCAAAACTCGCTGTGTCGGCACTCTGCCGACCATTTCGCTAGTTAACACCGGTCTTGTTGTGTGTGTTTCAAGCTCAAGAGCATCTCCAAGCAAAAAATGGTCAACAGCAACATTCAGACGGTTTCGTACTGCTCAATTGCTACATTAAAACGTTATGTTTCTTTTTCAGAACTGGAAAAACACAAGCGTGACAGCATTCGAACCTGTAATCTTCAGATCCGAAGTCCGACGCCTTATCCTTTAGGCCACACGGTCACTGACGACCAACATTTACATGTATACGACTCATCTCGAAACGCTCACACCCCTGAGGATTTGTGTTTTCGTTCTACACAGCCGCTGCCCCTTGCTCTTTCCCACCCATTCGTTACATTCAACCTCTGACGAGACCGACCAAATATAGACTGTGAAACAAGACCACACACTTTGTGCATTCGGAATCGAAGGCAGGGCGTCCCTCGCCGCATTTGCTACGGTTGCCATTTGCTACTTCTGCAGAAGCGGCGGCGGCGGCGACGACGACGACGACGACGACGACGAATGTCGCGAAAGGCTCTGAGATATGTGAGAAATACATCTATAAAATGTAATTCAGACTGCCTCGTCCCACCTTATGCTGTACCGCTTTGGCAAATGCTTTATCTGCGCCATTCGCCTTAATCGCATCTGAGAGTGATTCTTTAAAAAACGCCTGTCGCTAATTGTTCGTCATCACAGGTACTGTTTGCTATACGGCCACGACGCGCAACTGATTTCCAAAATTCATCTTTCTCCTGTGAGGATAGAACTTACGACCCCTGGTTCATTAGACCAGTGCTCTACCACTGAGCTAAAGAGGCGCGGCCTAGCGGTACTCTTGGGTACTTCGTCCTTACGGTCGTCTGCATCATCAGACTTTAGCTGACAACACTTCATATTACCGGCTAATATTTGCAGCTATGGCGACAAATTACTGCTTGACTACACATCTGACACGTAACCGATGTGCTCTCCAAACAACAACACTTGCATTTCAGAACATGTCTTTCACACATGTCTACAAAATCACCTTCACCTTCAAATACAGCTTCCTTGCGACTGACAGAGACGTAAGCAAAGTTTAAAGTTGCTATTTCCATTAAATCTCGTTAATCAGAAAAACGGTAATTTACACTTGCAGCGGAACAAAATTCCGTTCCGCCCAGCGTCTGGCTCGAACCCACGACCCTGGGATTAAGAGTCTGACGCTCTACCGACTGAGCTAGCCGGCTACCTCGGTGAATACCTGCCGGGTAGCACGTCACACAGTACTCGTTTGGGTTGGGTGGTCCCATACAGAATCTCTCCATGATGCCTAATGTTCTCCTAACGTCACACTCGTCACGTACTTCACTTTTATGTCATAATCATTTCTGAGAGGTAAAGAAATTGCATGACAACATGCAGAGCTAGTGGCGTCAAAATTAACGCACATACTTTATGTGACTCAAAAGCCGAACGAGTTACTTTCCGACGTTGTTTTAGATGTGCAAGTGATAGTCAAAACTCGCTGTGTCGGCACTCTGCCGACCATTTCGCTAGTTAACACCGGTCTTGTTGTGTGTGTTTCAAGCTCAAGAGCATCTCCAAGCAAAAAATGGTCAACAGCAACATTCAGACGGTTTCGTACTGCTCAATTGCTACATTAAAACGTTATGTTTCTTTTTCAGAACTGGAAAAACACAAGCGTGACAGCATTCGAACCTGTAATCTTCAGATCCGAAGTCCGACGCCTTATCCTTTAGGCCACACGGTCACTGACGACCAACATTTACATGTATACGACTCATCTCGAAACGCTCACACCCCTGAGGATTTGTGTTTTAGTTCTACACAGCCGCTGCCCCTTGCTCTTTCCCACCCATTCGTTACATTCAACCTCTGACGAGACCGACCAAATATAGACTGTGAAACAAGACCACACACTTTGTGCATTCGGAATCGAAGGCAGGGCGTCCCTCGCCGCATTTGCTACGGTTGCCATTTGCTACTTCTGCAGAAGCGGCGGCGGCGACGACGACGACGACGACGACGACGAATATCGCGAAAGGCTCTGAGATATGTGAGAAATACATCTATAAAATGTAATTCAGACTGCCTCGTCCCACCTTATGCTGTACCGCTTTGGCAAATGCTTTATCTGCGCCATTCGCCTTAATCGCATCTGAGAGTGATTCTTAAAAAAACGCCTGTCGCTAATTGTTCGTCATCACAGGTACTGTTTGCTATACGGCCACGACGCGCAACTGATTTCCAAAATTCATCTTTCTCCTGTGAGGATGGAACTTACGACCCCTGGTTTATTAGACCAGTGCTCTACCACTGAGCTAAAGAGGCGCGGCCTAGCGGTACTCTTGGGTACTTCGTCCTTACGGTCGTCTGCATCATCCGACTTCAGCTGACAACACTTCATATTACCAGCTAATATTTGCAGCTATGGCGACAAATTACTGCTTGACTACACATCTGACACGTAACCGATGTGCTCTCCAAACAACAACACTTGCATTTCAGAACATGTCTTTCACACATGTCTACAAAATCACCTTCACCTTCAAATACAGCTTCCTTGCGACTGACAGAGACGTAGGCAAAGTTTAAAGTTGCTATTTCCATTAAATCTCGTTAATCAGAAAAACGGTAATTTACACTTGCAGCGGAACAAAATTCCGTTCCGCCCAGCGTCTGGATCGAACCCACGTCCCTGGGATTAAGAGTCTGACGCTCTACCGACTGAGCTAGCCGGCTACCTCGCTGAATACCTGCCGGGTAGCACGTCACACAGTACTCGTTTGGGTTGGGTGGTCCCATACAGAATCTCTCCATGATGCCTAATGTTTTCCTAACGTCACACTCGTCACGTACTTCACTTTTATGTCATAATCATTTCTGAGAGGTACAGAAATTGCATGACAACATGCAGAGCTAGTGGCGTCAAAATTAACGCACATACTTTATGTGACTCAAAAGCCGAACGAGTTACTTTCCGACGTTGTTTTAGATGTGCAAGTGATAGTCAAAACTCGCTGTGTCGGCACTCTGCCGACCATTTCGCTAGTTAACACCGGTCTTGTTGTGTGTGTTTCAAGCTCAAGAGCATCTCCAAGCAAAAAATGGTCAACAGCAACATTCAGACGGTTTCGTACTGCTCAATTGCTACATTAAAACGTTATGTTTCTTTTTCAGAACTGGAAAAACACAAGCGTGACAGCATTCGAACCTGTAATCTTCAGATCCGAAGTCCGACGCCTTATCCTTTAGGCCACACGGTCACTGACGATCAACATTTACATGTATACGACTCATCTCGAAACGCTCACACCCCTGAGGATTTGTGTTTTCGTTCTACACAGCCGCTGCCCCTTGCTCTTTCCCACCCATTCGTTACATTCAACCTCTGACGAGACCGACCAAATATAGACTGTGAAACAAGACCACACACTTTGTGCATTCGGAATCGAAGGCAGGGCGTCCCTCGCCGCATTTGCTACGGTTGCCATTTGCTACTTCTGCAGAAGCGGCGGCGGCGGCGGCGACGACGACGACGACGACGACGAATATCGCGAAAGTCTCTGAGATATGTGAGAAATACATCTATAAAATGTAATTCAGACTGCCTCGTCCCACCTTATGCTGTACCGCTTTGGCAAATGCTTTATCTGCGCCATTCGCCTTAATCGCATCTGAGAGTGATTCTTAAAAAAACGCCTGTCGCTAATTGTTCGTCATCACAGGTACTGTTTGCTATACGGCCACGACGCGCAACTGATTTCCAAAATTCATCTTTCTCCTGTGAGGATGGAACTTACGACCCCTGGTTTATTAGACCAGTGCTCTACCACTGAGCTAAAGAGGCGCGGCCTAGCGGTACTCTTGGGTACTTCGTCCTTACGGTCGTCTGCATCATCCGACTTCAGCTGACAACACTTCATATTACCAGCTAATATTTGCAGCTATGGCGACAAATTACTGCTTGACTACACATCTGACACGTAACCGATGTGCTCTCCAAACAACAACACTTGCATTTCAGAACATGTCTTTCACACATGTCTACAAAATCACCTTCACCTTCAAATACAGCTTCCTTGCGACTGACAGAGACGTAGGCAAAGTTTAAAGTTGCTATTTCCATTAAATCTCGTTAATCAGAAAAACGGTAATTTACACTTGCAGCGGAACAAAATTCCGTTCCGCCCAGCGTCTGGCTCGAACCCACGACCCTGGGATTAAGAGTCTGACGCTCTACCGACTGAGCTAGCCGGCTACCTCGGTGAATACCTGCCGGGTAGCACGTCACACAGTACTCGTTTGGGTTGGGTGGTCCCATACAGAATCTCTCCATGATGCCTAATGTTTTCCTAACGTCACACTCGTCACGTACTTCACTTTTATGTCATAATCATTTCTGAGAGGTACAGAAATTGCATGACAACATGCAGAGCTAGTGGCGTCAAAATTAACGCACATACTTTATGTGACTCAAAAGCCGAACGAGTTACTTTCCGACGTTGTTTTAGATGTGCAAGTGATAGTCAAAACTCGCTGTGTCGGCACTCTGCCGACCATTTCGCTAGTTAACACCGGTCTTGTTGTGTGTGTTTCAAGCTCAAGAGCATCTCCAAGCAAAAAATGGTCAACAGCAACATTCAGACGGTTTCGTACTGCTCAATTGCTACATTAAAACGTTATGTTTCTTTTTCAGAACTGGAAAAACACAAGCGTGACAGCATTCGAACCTGTAATCTTCAGATCCGAAGTCCGACGCCTTATCCTTTAGGCCACACGGTCACTGACGACCAACATTTACATTTATACGACTCATCTTGAAACGCTCACACCCCTGAGGATTTGTGTTTTCGTTCTACACAGCCGCTGCCCCTTGCTCTTTCCCACCCATTCGTTACATTCAACCTCTGACGAGACCGACCAAATATAGACTGTGAAACAAGACCACACACTTTGTGCATTCGGAATCGAAGGCAGGGCGTCCCTCGCCGCATTTGCTACGGTTGCCATTTGCTACTTCTGCAGAAGCGACGACGACGACGACGACGACGACGACGACGACGACGACGACGACGAATATCGCGAAAGGCTCTGAGATATGTGAGAAATACATCTATAAAATGTAATTCAGACTGCCTCGTCCCACCTTATGCTGTACCGCTTTGGCAAATGCTTTATCTGCGCCATTCGCCTTAATCGCATCTGAGAGTGATTCTTAAAAAAACGCCTGTCGCTAATTGTTCGTCATCACAGGTACTGTTTGCTATACGGCCACGACGCGCAACTGATTTCCAAAATTCATCTTTCTCCTGTGAGGATGGAACTTACGACCCCTGGTTTATTAGACCAGTGCTCTACCACTGAGCTAAAGAGGCGCGGCCTAGCGGTACTCTTGGGTACTTCGTCCTTACGGTCGTCTGCATCATCCGACTTCAGCTGACAACACTTCATATTACCAGCTAATATTTGCAGCTATGGCGACAAATTACTGCTTGACTACACATCTGACACGTAACCGATGTGCTCTCCAAACAACAACACTTGCATTTCAGAACATGTCTTTCACACATGTCTACAAAATCACCTTCACCTTCAAATACAGCTTCCTTGCGACTGACAGAGACGTAGGCAAAGTTTAAAGTTGCTATTTCCATTAAATCTCGTTAATCAGAAAAACGGTAATTTACACTTGCAGCGGAACAAAATTCCGTTCCGCCCAGCGTCTGGCTCGAACCCACGACCCTGGGATTAAGAGTCTGACGCTCTACCGACTGAGCTAGCCGGCTACCTCGGTGAATACCTGCCGGGTAGCACGTCACACAGTACTCGTTTGGGTTGGGTGGTCCCATACAGAATCTCTCCATGATGCCTAATGTTTTCCTAACGTCACACTCGTCACGTAATTCACTTTTATGTCATAATCATTTCTGAGAGGTACAGAAATTGCATGACAACATGCAGAGCTAGTGGCGTCAAAATTAACGCACATACTTTATGTGACTCAAAAGCCGAACGAGTTACTTTCCGACGTTGTTTTAGATGTGCAAGTGATAGTCAAAACTCGCTGTGTCGGCACTCTGCCGACCATTTCGCTAGTTAACACCGGTCTTGTTGTGTGTGTTTCAAGCTCAAGAGCATCTCCAAGCAAAAAATGGTCAACAGCAACATTCAGACGGTTTCGTACTGCTCAATTGCTACATTAAAACGTTATGTTTCTTTTTCAGAACTGGAAAAACACAAGCGTGACAGCATTCGAACCTGTAATCTTCAGATCCGAACAACATTTACATGTATACGACTCATCTCGAAACGCTCACACCCCTGAGGATTTGTGTTTTCGTTCTACACAGCCGCTGCCCCTTGCTCTTTCCCACCCATTCGTTACATTCAACCTCTGACGAGACCGACCAAATATAGACTGTGAAACAAGACCACACACTTTGTGCATTCGGAATCGAAGGCAGGGCGTCCCTCGCCGCATTTGCTACGGTTGCCATTTGCTACTTCTGCAGAAGCGGCGGCGGCGGCGACGACGACGACGAATGTCGCGAAAGGCTCTGAGATATGTGAGAAATACATCTATAAAATGTAATTCAGACTGCCTCGTCCCACCTTATGCTGTACCGCTTTGGCAAATGCTTTATCTGCGCCATTCGCCTTAATCGCATCTGAGAGTGATTCTTAAAAAAACGCCTGTCGCTAATTGTTCGTCATCACAGGTACTGTTTGCTATACGGCCACGACGCGCAACTGATTTCCAAAATTCATCTTTCTCCTGTGAGGATGGAACTTACGACCCCTGGTTTATTAGACCAGTGCTCTACCACTGAGCTAAAGAGGCGCGGCCTAGCGGTACTCTTGGGTACTTCGTCCTTACGGTCGTCTGCATCATCCGACTTCAGCTGACAACACTTCATATTACCAGCTAATATTTGCAGCTATGGCGACAAATTACTGCTTGACTACACATCTGACACGTAACCGATGTGCTCTCCAAACAACAACACTTGCATTTCAGAACATGTCTTTCACACATGTCTACAAAATCACCTTCACCTTCAAATACAGCTTCCTTGCGACTCACAGAGACGTAGGCAAAGTTTAAAGTTGCTATTTCCATTAAATCTCGTTAATCAGAAAAACGGTAATTTACACTTGCAGCGGAACCAAATTCCGTTCCGCCCAGCGTCTGGCTCGAACTCACGACCCTGGGATTAAGAGTCTGACGCTCTACCGACTGAGCTAGCCGGCTACCTCGGTGAATACCTGCCGGGTAGCACGTCACACAGTACTCGTTTGGGTTGGGTGGTCCCATACAGAATCTCTCCATGATGCCTAATGTTTTCCTAACGTCACACTCGTCACGTACTTCACTTTTATGTCATAATCATTTCTGAGAGGTACAGAAATTGCATGACAACATGCAGAGCTAGTGGCGTCAAAATTAACGCACATACTTTATGTGACTCAAAAGCCGAACGAGTTACTTTCCGACGTTGTTTTAGATGTGCAAGTGATAGTCAAAACTCGCTGTGTCGGCACTCTGCCGACCATTTCGCTAGTTAACACCGGTCTTGTTGTGTGTGTTTCAAGCTCAAGAGCATCTCCAAGCAAAAAATGGTCAACAGCAACATTCAGACGGTTTCGTACTGCTCAATTGCTACATTAAAACGTTATGTTTCTTTTTCAGAACTGGAAAAACACAAGCGTGACAGCATTCGAACCTGTAATCTTCAGATCCGAAGTCCGACGCCTTATCCTTTAGGCCACACGGTCACTGACGACCAACATTTACATGTATACGACTCATCTCGAAACGCTCACACCCCTGAGGATTTGTGTTTTCGTTCTACACAGCCGCTGCCCCTTGCTCTTTCCCACCCATTCGTTACATTCAACCTCTGACGAGACCGACCAAATATAGACTGTGAAACAAGACCACACACTTTGTGCATTCGGAATCGAAGGCAGGGCGTCCCTCGCCGCATTTGCTACGGTTGCCATTTGCTACTTCTGCAGAAGCGGCGGCGGCGGCGGCGACGACGACGACGACGACGACGACGACGACGACGACGACGAATATCGCGCAAGGCTCTGAGATATGTGAGAAATACATCTATAAAATGTAATTCAGACTGCCTCGTCCCACCTTATGCTGTACCGCTTTGGCAAATGCTTTATCTGCGCCATTCGCCTTAATCGCATCTGAGAGTGATTCTTAAAAAAACGCCTGTCGCTAATTGTTCGTTATCACAGGTACTGTTTGCTATACGGCCACGACGCGCAACTGATTTCCAAAATTCATCTTTCTCCTGTGAGGATGGAACTTACGACCCCTGGTTTATTAGACCAGTGCTCTACCACTGAGCTAAAGAGGCGCGGCCTAGTGGTACTCTTGGGTACTTCGTCCTTACGGTCGTCTGCATCATCCGACTTCAGCTGACAACACTTCATATTACCAGCTAATATTTGCAGCTATGGCGACAAATTACTGCTTGACTACACATCTGACACGTAACCGATGTGCTCTCCAAACAACAACACTTGCATTTCAGAACATGTCTTTCACACATGTCTACAAAATCACCTTCACCTTCAAATACAGCTTCCTTGCGACTGACAGAGACGTAGGCAAAGTTTAAAGTTGCTATTTCCATTAAATCTCGTTAATCAGAAAAACGGTAATTTACACTTGCAGCGGAACAAAATTCCGTTCCGCCCAGCGTCTGGCTCGAACCCACGACCCTGGGATTAAGAGTCTGACGCTCTACCGACTGAGCTAGCCGGCTACCTCGGTGAATACCTGCCGGGTAGCACGTCACACAGTACTCGTTTGGGTTGGGTGGTCCCATACAGAATCTCTCCATGATGCCTAATGTTTTCCTAACGTCACACTCGTCACGTACTTCACTTTTATGTCATAATCATTTCTGAGAGGTACAGAAATTGCATGACAACATGCAGAGCTAGTGGCGTCAAAATTAACGCACATACTTTATGTGACTCAAAAGCCGAACGAGTTACTTTCCGACGTTGTTTTAGATGTGCAAGTGATAGTCAAAACTCGCTGTGTCGGCACTCTGCCGACCATTTCGCTAGTTAACACCGGTCTTGTTGTGTGTGTTTCAAGCTCAAGAGCATCTCCAAGCAAAAAATGGTCAACAGCAACATTCAGACGGTTTCGTACTGCTCAATTGCTACATTAAAACGTTATGTTTCTTTTTCAGAACTGGAAAAACACAAGCGTGACAGCATTCGAACCTGTAATCTTCAGATCCGAAGTCCGACGCCTTATCCTTTAGGCCACACGGTCACTGACGACCAACATTTACATGTATACGACTCATCTCGAAACGCTCACACCCCTGAGGATTTGTGTTTTCGTTCTACACAGCCGCTGCCCCTTGCTCTTTCCCACCCATTCGTTACATTCAACCTCTGACGAGACCGACCAAATATAGACTGTGAAACAAGACCACACACTTTGTGCATTCGGAATCGAAGGCAGGGCGTCCCTCGCCGCATTTGCTACGGTTGCCATTTGCTACTTCTGCAGAAGCGGCGGCGGCGGCGACGACGACGACGACGACGACGACGACGAATATCGCGAAAGGCTCTGAGGTATGTGAGAAATACATCTATAAAATGTAATTCAGACTGCCTCGTCCCACCTTATGCTGTACCGCTTTGGCAAATGCTTTATCTGCGCCATTCGCCTTAATCGCATCTGAGAGTGATTCTTAAAAAAACGCCTGTCGCTAATTGTTCGTCATCACAGGTACTGTTTGCTATACGGCCACGACGCGCAACTGATTTCCAAAATTCATCTTTCTCCTGTGAGGATGGAACTTACGACCGCTGGTTTATTAGACCAGTGCTCTACCACTGAGCTAAAGAGGCGCGGCCTAGCGGTACTCTTGGGTACTTCGTCCTTACGGTCGTCTGCATCATCCGACTTCAGCTGACAACACTTCATATTACCAGCTAATATTTGCAGCTATGGCGACAAATTACTGCTTGACTACACATCTGACACGTAACCGATGTGCTCTCCAAACAACAACACTTGCATTTCAGAACATGTCTTTCACACATGTCTACAAAATCACCTTCACCTTCAAATACAGCTTCCTTGCGACTCACAGAGACGAAGGCAAAGTTTAAAGTTGCTATTTCCATTAAATCTCGTTAATCAGAAAAACGGTAATTTACACTTGCAGCGGAACAAAATTCCGTTCCGCCCAGCGTCTGGCTCGAACCCACGACCGTGGGATTAAGAGTCTGACCCTCTACCGACTGAGCTAGCCGGCTACCTCGGTGAATACCTGCCGGGTAGCATGTCACACAGTACTCGTTTGGGTTGGGTGGTCCCATACAGAATCTCTCCATGATGCCTAATGTTTTCCTAACGTCACACTCGTCACGTACTTCACTTTTATGTCATAATCATTTCTGAGAGGTACAGAAATTGCATGACAACATGCAGAGCTAGTGGCGTCAAAATTAACGCACATACTTTATGTGACTCAAAAGCCGAACGAGTTACTTTCCGACGTTGTTTTAGATGTGCAAGTGATAGTCAAAACTCGCTGTGTCGGCACTCTGCCGACCATTTCGCTAGTTAACACCGGTCTTGTTGTGTGTGTTTCAAGCTCAAGAGCATCTCCAAGCAAAAAATGGTCAACAGCAACATTCAGACGGTTTCGTACTGCTCAATTGCTACATTAAAACGTTATGTTTCTTTTTCAGAACTGGAAAAACACAAGCGTGACAGCATTCGAACCTGTAATCTTCAGATCCGAAGTCCGACGCCTTATCCTTTAGGCCACACGGTCACTGACGACCAACATTTACATGTATACGACTCATCTCGAAACGCTCACACCCCTGAGGATTTGTGTTTTCGTTCTACACAGCCGCTGCCCCTTGCTCTTTCCCACCCATTCGTTACATTCAACCTCTGACGAGACCGACCAAATATAGACTGTGAAACAAGACCACACACTTTGTGCATTCGGAATCGAAGGCAGGGCGTCCCTCGCCGCATTTGCTACGGTTGCCATTTGCTACTTCTGCAGAAGCGGCGGCGGCGACGACGACGACGACGACGACGACGACGACGAATATCGCGAAAGGCTCTGAGATATGTGAGAAATACATCTATAAAATGTAATTCAGACTGCCTCGTCCCACCTTATGCTGTACCGCTTTGGCAAATGCTTTATCTGCGCCATTCGCCTTAATCGCATCTGAGAGTGATTCTTAAAAAAACGCCTGTCGCTAATTGTTCGTCATCACAGGTACTGTTTGCTATACGGCCACGACGCGCAACTGATTTCCAAAATTCATCTTTCTCCTGTGAGGATGGAACTTACGACCCCTGGTTTATTAGACCAGTGCTCTACCACTGAGCTAAAGAGGCGCGGCCTAGCGGTACTCTTGGGTACTTCGTCCTTACGGTCGTCTGCATCATCCGACTTCAGCTGACAACACTTCATATTACCAGCTAATATTTGCAGCTATGGCGACAAATTACTGCTTGACTACACATCTGACACGTAACCGATGTGCTCTCCAAACAACAACACTTGCATTTCAGAACATGTCTTTCACACATGTCTACAAAATCACCTTCACCTTCAAATACAGCTTCCTTGCGACTGACAGAGACGTAGGCAAAGTTTAAAGTTGCTATTTCCATTAAATCTCGTTAATCAGAAAAACGGTAATTTACACTTGCAGCGGAACAAAATTCCGTTCCGCCCAGCGTCTGGCTCGAACCCACGACCCTGGGATTAAGAGTCTGACGCTCTACCGACTGAGCTAGCCGGCTACCTCGGTGAATACCTGCCGGGTAGCACGTCACACAGTACTCGTTTGGGTTGGGTGGTCCCATACAGAATCTCTCCATGATGCCTAATGTTTTCCTAACGTCACACTCGTCACGTACTTCACTTTTATGTCATAATCATTTCTGAGAGGTACAGAAATTGCATGACAACATGCAGAGCTAGTGGCGTCAAAATTAACGCACATACTTTATGTGACTCAAAAGCCGAACGAGTTACTTTCCGACGTTGTTTTAGATGTGCAAGTGATAGTCAAAACTCGCTGTGTCGGCACTCTGCCGACCATTTCGCTAGTTAACACCGGTCTTGTTGTGTGTGTTTCAAGCTCAAGAGCATCTCCAAGCAAAAAATGGTCAACAGCAACATTCAGACGGTTTCGTACTGCTCAATTGCTACATTAAAACGTTATGTTTCTTTTTCAGAACTGGAAAAACACAAGCGTGACAGCATTCGAACCTGTAATCTTCAGATCCGAAGTCCGACGCCTTATCCTTTAGGCCACACGGTCACTGACGACCAACATTTACATTTATACGACTCATCTCGAAACGCTCACACCCCTGAGGATTTGTGTTTTCGTTCTACACAGCCGCTGCCCCTTGCTCTTTCCCACCCATTCGTTACATTCAACCTCTGACGAGACCGACCAAATATAGACTGTGAAACAAGACCACACACTTTGTGCATTCGGAATCGAAGGCAGGGCGTCCCTCGCCGCATTTGCTACGGTTGCCATTTGCTACTTCTGCAGAAGCGGCGGCGGCGACGACGACGACGACGACGACGACGACGACGACGAATATCGCGAAAGGCTCTGAGATATGTGAGAAATACATCTATAAAATGTAATTCAGACTGCCTCGTCCCACCTTATGCTGTACCGCTTTGGCAAATGCTTTATCTGCGCCATTCGCCTTAATCGCATCTGAGAGTGATTCTTAAAAAAACGCCTGTCGCTAATTGTTCGTCATCACAGGTACTGTTTGCTATACGGCCACGACGCGCAACTGATTTCCAAAATTCATCTTTCTCCTGTGAGGATGGAACTTACGACCCCTGGTTTATTAGACCAGTGCTCTACCACTGAGCTAAAGAGGCGCGGCCTAGCGGTACTCTTGGGTACTTCGTCCTTACGGTCGTCTGCATCATCCGACTTCAGCTGACAACACTTCATATTACCAGCTAATATTTGCAGCTATGGCGACAAATTACTGCTTGACTACACATCTGACACGTAACCGATGTGCTCTCCAAACAACAACACTTGCATTTCAGAACATGTCTTTCACACATGTCTACAAAATCACCTTCACCTTCAAATACAGCTTCCTTGCGACTGACAGAGACGTAGGCAAAGTTTAAAGTTGCTATTTCCATTAAATCTCGTTAATCAGAAAAACGGTAATTTACACTTGCAGCGGAACAAAATTCCGTTCCGCCCAGCGTCTGGATCGAACCCACGACCGTGGGATTAAGAGTCTGACGCTCTACCGACTGAGCTAGCCGGCTACCTCGGTGAATACCTGCCGGGTAGCACGTCACACAGTACTCGTTTGGGTTGGGTGGTCCCATACAGAATCTCTCCATGATGCCTAATGTTTTCCTAACGTCACACTCGTCACGTAATTCACTTTTATGTCATAATCATTTCTGAGAGGTACAGAAATTGCATGACAACATGCAGAGCTAGTGGCGTCAAAATTAACGCACATACTTTATGTGACTCAAAAGCCGAACGAGTTACTTTCCGACGTTGTTTTAGATGTGCAAGTGATAGTCAAAACTCGCTGTGTCGGCACTCTGCCGACCATTTCGCTAGTTAACACCGGTCTTGTTGTGTGTGTTTCAAGCTCAAGAGCATCTCCAAGCAAAAAATGGTCAACAGCAACATTCAGACGGTTTCGTACTGCTCAATTGCTACATTAAAACGTTATGTTTCTTTTTCAGAACTGGAAAAACACAAGCGTGACAGCATTCGAACCTGTAATCTTCAGATCCGAACAACATTTACATGTATACGACTCATCTCGAAACGCTCACACCCCTGAGGATTTGTGTTTTCGTTCTACACAGCCGCTGCCCCTTGCTCTTTCCCACCCATTCGTTACATTCAACCTCTGACGAAACCGACCAAATATAGACTGTGAAACAAGACCACACACTTTGTGCATTCGGAATCGAAGGCAGGGCGTCCCTCGCCGCATTTGCTACGGTTGCCATTTGCTACTTCTGCAGAAGCGGCGGCGGCGGCGGCGGCGGCGACGACGACGACGACGACGACGCCGACGACGAATATCGCGAAAGGCTCTGAGATATGTGAGAAATACATCTATAAAATGTAATTCAGACTGCCTCGTCCCACCTTATGCTGTACCGCTTTGGCAAATGCTTTATCTGCGCCATTCGCCTTAATCGCATCTGAGAGTGATTCTTAAAAAAACGCCTGTCGCTAATTGTTCGTCATCACAGGTACTGTTTGCTATACGGCCACGACGCGCAACTGATTTCCAAAATTCATCTTTCTCCTGTGAGGATGGAACTTACGACCCCTGCTTTATTAGACCAGTGCTCTACCACTGAGCTAAAGAGGCGCGGCCTAGCGGTACTCTTGGGTACTTCGTCCTTACGGTCGTCTGCATCATCCGACTTCAGCTGACAACACTTCATATTACCAGCTAATATTTGCAGCTATGGCGACAAATTACTGCTTGACTACACATCTGACACGTAACCGATGTGCTCTCCAAACAACAACACTTGCATTTCAGAACATGTCTTTCACACATGTCTACAAAATCACCTTCACCTTCAAATACAGCTTCCTTGCGACTGACAGAGACGTAGGCAAAGTTTAAAGTTGCTATTTCCATTAAATCTCGTTAATCAGAAAAACGGTAATTTACACTTGCAGCGGAACAAAATTCCGTTCCGCCCAGCGTCTGGCTCGAACCCACGACCCTGGGATTAAGAGTCTGACGCTCTACCGACTGAGCTAGCCGGCTACCTCGGTGAATACCTGCCGGGTAGCACGTCACACAGTACTCGTTTGGGTTGGGTGGTCCCATACAGAATATCTCCATGATGCCTAATGTTTTCCTAACGTCACACTCGTCACGTACTTCACTTTTATGTCATAATCATTTCTGAGAGGTACAGAAATTGCATGACAACATGCAGAGCTAGTGGCGTCAAAATTAACGCACATACTTTATGTGACTCAAAAGCCGAACGAGTTACTTTCCGACGTTGTTTTAGATGTGCAAGTGATAGTCAAAACTCGCTGTGTCGGCACTCTGCCGACCATTTCGCTAGTTAACACCGGTCTTGTTGTGTGTGTTTCAAGCTCAAGAGCATCTCCAAGCAAAAAATGGTCAACAGCAACATTCAGACGGTTTCGTACTGCTCAATTGCTACATTAAAACGTTATGTTTCTTTTTCAGAACTGGAAAAACACAAGCGTGACAGCATTCGAACCTGTAATCTTCAGATCCGAAGTCCGACGCCTTATCCTTTAGGCCACACGGTCACTGACGACCAACATTTACATGTATACGACTCATCTCGAAACGCTCACACCCCTGAGGATTTGTGTTTTCGTTCTACACAGCCGCTGCCCCTTGCTCTTTCCCACCCATTCGTTACATTCAACCTCTGACGAGACCGACCAAATACAGACTGTGAAACAAGACCACACACTTTGTGCATTCGGAATCGAAGGCAGGGCGTCCCTCGCCGCATATGCTACGGTTGCCATTTGCTACTTCTGCAGAAGCGAAGGCGGCGGCGACGACGACGAATACGACGACGACGACGACGACGACGACGACGAATATCGCGAAAGGCTCTGAGATATGTGAGAAATACATCTATAAAATGTAATTCAGACTGCCTCGTCCCACCTTATGCTGTACCGCTTTGGCAAATGCTTTATCTGCGCCATTCGCCTTAATCGCATCTGAGAGTGATTCTTAAAAAAACGCCTGTCGCTAATTGTTCGTCATCACAGGTACTGTTTGCTATACGGCCACGACGCGCAACTGATTTCCAAAATTCATCTTTCTCCTGTGAGGATGGAACTTACGACCCCTGGTTTATTAGACCAGTGCTCTACCACTGAGCTAAAGAGGCGCGGCCTAGCGGTACTCTTGGGTACTTCGTCCTTACGGTCGTCTGCATCATCCGACTTCAGCTGACAACACTTCATATTACCAGCTAATATTTGCAGCTATGGCGACAAATTACTGCTTGACTACACATCTGACACGTAACCGATGTGCTCTCCAAACAACAACACTTGCATTTCAGAACATGTCTTTCACACATGTCTACAAAATCACCTTCACCTTCAAATACAGCTTCCTTGCGACTGACAGAGACGTAGGCAAAGTTTAAAGTTGCTATTTCCATTAAATCTCGTTAATCAGAAAAACGGTAATTTACACTTGCAGCGGAACAAAATTCCGTTCCGCCCAGCGTCTGGCTCGAACCCACGACCGTGGGATTAAGAGTCTGACGCTCTACCGACTGAGCTAGCCGGCTACCTCGGTGAATACCTGCCGGGTAGCACGTCACACAGTACTCGTTTGGGTTGGGTGGTCCCATACAGAATCTCTCCATGATGCCTAATGTTTTCCTAACGTCACACTCGTCACGTACTTCACTTTTATGTCATAATCATTTCTGAGAGGTACAGAAATTGCATGACAACATGCAGAGCTAGTGGCGTCAAAATTAACGCACATACTTTATGTGACTCAAAAGCCGAACGAGTTACTTTCCGACGTTGTTTTAGATGTGCAAGTGATAGTCAAAACTCGCTGTGTCGGCACTCTGCCGACCATTTCGCTAGTTAACACCGGTCTTGTTGTGTGTGTTTCAAGCTCAAGAGCATCTCCAAGCAAAAAATGGTCAACAGCAACATTCAGACGGTTTCGTACTGCTCAATTGCTACATTAAAACGTTATGTTTCTTTTTCAGAACTGGAAAAACACAAGCGTGACAGCATTCGAACCTGTAATCTTCAGATCCGAAGTCCGACGCCTTATCCTTTAGGCCACACGGTCACTGACGACCAACATTTACATGTATACGACTCATCTCGAAACGCTCACACCCCTGAGGATTTGTGTTTTCGTTCTACACAGCCGCTGCCCCTTGCTCTTTCCCACCCATTCGTTACATTCAACCTCTGACGAGACCGACCAAATATAGACTGTGAAACAAGACCACACACTTTGTGCATTCGGAATCGAAGGCAGGGCGTCCCTCGCCGCATTTGCTACGGTTGCCATTTGCTACTTCTGCAGAAGCGAAGGCGGCGGCGACGACGACGAATACGACGACGACGACGACGACGACGACGACGAATATCGCGAAAGGCTCTGAGATATGTGAGAAATACATCTATAAAATGTAATTCAGACTGCCTCGTCCCACCTTATGCTGTACCGCTTTGGCAAATGCTTTATCTGCGCCATTCGCCTTAATCGCATCTGAGAGTGATTCTTAAAAAAACGCCTGTCGCTAATTGTTCGTCATCACAGGTACTGTTTGCTATACGGCCACGACGCGCAACTGATTTCCAAAATTCATCTTTCTCCTGTGAGGATGGAACTTACGACCCCTGGTTTATTAGACCAGTGCTCTACCACTGAGCTAAAGAGGCGCGGCCTAGCGGTACTCTTGGGTACTTCGTCCTTACGGTCGTCTGCATCATCCGACTTCAGCTGACAACACTTCATATTACCAGCTAATATTTGCAGCTATGGCGACAAATTACTGCTTGACTACACATCTGACACGTAACCGATGTGCTCTCCAAACAACAACACTTGCATTTCAGAACATGTCTTTCACACATGTCTACAAAATCACCTTCACCTTCAAATACAGCTTCCTTGCGACTGACAGAGACGTAGGCAAAGTTTAAAGTTGCTATTTCCATTAAATCTCGTTAATCAGAAAAACGGTAATTTACACTTGCAGCGGAACAAAATTCCGTTCCGCCCAGCGTCTGGCTCGAACCCACGACCGTGGGATTAAGAGTCTGACGCTCTACCGACTGAGCTAGCCGGCTACCTCGGTGAATACCTGCCGGGTAGCACGTCACACAGTACTCGTTTGGGTTGGGTGGTCCCATACAGAATCTCTCCATGATGCCTAATGTTTTCCTAACGTCACACTCGTCACGTACTTCACTTTTATGTCATAATCATTTCTGAGAGGTACAGAAATTGCATGACAACATGCAGAGCTAGTGGCGTCAAAATTAACGCACATACTTTATGTGACTCAAAAGCCGAACGAGTTACTTTCCGACGTTGTTTTAGATGTGCAAGTGATAGTCAAAACTCGCTGTGTCGGCACTCTGCCGACCATTTCGCTAGTTAACACCGGTCTTGTTGTGTGTGTTTCAAGCTCAAGAGCATCTCCAAGCAAAAAATGGTCAACAGCAACATTCAGACGGTTTCGTACTGCTCAATTGCTACATTAAAACGTTATGTTTCTTTTTCAGAACTGGAAAAACACAAGCGTGACAGCATTCGAACCTGTAATCTTCAGATCCGAAGTCCGACGCCTTATCCTTTAGGCCACACGGTCACTGACGACCAACATTTACATGTATACGACTCATCTCGAAACGCTCACACCCCTGAGGATTTGTGTTTTCGTTCTACACAGCCGCTGCCCCTTGCTCTTTCCCACCCATTCGTTACATTCAACCTCTGACGAGACCGACCAAATATAGACTGTGAAACAAGACCACACACTTTGTGCATTCGGAATCGAAGGCAGGGCGTCCCTCGCCGCATTTGCTACGGTTGCCATTTGCTACTTCTGCAGAAGCGGCGGCGGCGGCGGCGGCGACGACGACGACGACGACGACGACGACGACGACGACGACGACGACGACGACGAATATCGCGAAAGGCTCTGAGATATGTCAGAAATACATCTATAAAATGTAATTCAGACTGCCTCGTCCCACCTTATGCTGTACCGCTTTGGCAAATGCTTTATCTGCGCCATTCGCCTTAATCGCATCTGAGAGTGATTCTTAAAAAAACGCCTGTCGCTAATTGTTCGTCATCACAGGTACTGTTTGCTATACGGCCACGACGCGCAACTGATTTCCAAAATTCATCTTTCTCCTGTGAGGATGGAACTTACGACCCCTGCTTTATTAGACCAGTGCTCTACCACTGAGCTAAAGAGGCGCGGCCTAGCGGTACTCTTGGGTACTTCGTCCTTACGGTCGTCTGCATCATCCGACTTCAGCTGACAACACTTCATATTACCAGCTAATATTTGCAGCTATGGCGACAAATTACTGCTTGACTACACATCTGACACGTAACCGATGTGCTCTCCAAACAACAACACTTGCATTTCAGAACATGTCTTTCACACATGTCTACAAAATCACCTTCACCTTCAAATACAGCTTCCTTGCGACTGACAGAGACGTAGGCAAAGTTTAAAGTTGCTATTTCCATTAAATCTCGTTAATCAGAAAAACGGTAATTTACACTTGCAGCGGAACAAAATTCCGTTCCGCCCAGCGTCTGGCTCGAACCCACGACCCTGGGATTAAGAGTCTGACGCTCTACCGACTGAGCTAGCCGGCTACCTCGGTGAATACCTGCCGGGTAGCACGTCACACAGTACTCGTTTGGGTTGGGTGGTCCCATACAGAATCTCTCCATGATGCCTAATGTTTTCCTAACGTCACACTCGTCACGTACTTCACTTTTATGTCATAATCATTTCTGAGAGGTACAGAAATTGCATGACAACATGCAGAGCTAGTGGCGTCAAAATTAACGCACATACTTTATGTGACTCAAAAGCCGAACGAGTTACTTTCCGACGTTGTTTTAGATGTGCAAGTGATAGTCAAAACTCGCTGTGTCGGCACTCTGCCGACCATTTCGCTAGTTAACACCGGTCTTGTTGTGTGTGTTTCAAGCTCAAGAGCATCTCCAAGCAAAAAATGGTCAACAGCAACATTCAGACGGTTTCGTACTGCTCAATTGCTACATTAAAACGTTATGTTTCTTTTTCAGAACTGGAAAAACACAAGCGTGACAGCATTCGAACCTGTAATCTTCAGATCCGAAGTCCGACGCCTTATCCTTTAGGCCACACGGTCACTGACGACCAACATTTACATGTATACGACTCATCTCGAAACGCTCACACCCCTGAGGATTTGTGTTTTCGTTCTACACAGCCGCTGCCCCTTGCTCTTTCCCACCCATTCGTTACATTCAACCTCTGACGAGACCGACCAAATACAGACTGTGAAACAAGACCACACACTTTGTGCATTCGGAATCGAAGGCAGGGCGTCCCTCGCCGCATATGCTACGGTTGCCATTTGCTACTTCTGCAGAAGCGAAGGCGGCGGCGACGACGACGAATACGACGACGACGACGACGACGACGACGAATATCGCGAAAGGCTCTGAGATATGTGAGAAATACATCTATAAAATGTAATTCAGACTGCCTCGTCCCACCTTATGCTGTACCGCTTTGGCAAATGCTTTATCTGCGCCATTCGCCTTAATCGCATCTGAGAGTGATTCTTAAAAAAACGCCTGTCGCTAATTGTTCGTCATCACAGGTACTGTTTGCTATACGGCCACGACGCGCAACTGATTTCCAAAATTCATCTTTCTCCTGTGAGGATGGAACTTACGACCCCTGGTTTATTAGACCAGTGCTCTACCACTGAGCTAAAGAGGCGCGGCCTAGCGGTACTCTTGGGTACTTCGTCCTTACGGTCGTCTGCATCATCCGACTTCAGCTGACAACACTTCATATTACCAGCTAATATTTGCAGCTATGGCGACAAATTACTGCTTGACTACACATCTGACACGTAACCGATGTGCTCTCCAAACAACAACACTTGCATTTCAGAACATGTCTTTCACACATGTCTACAAAATCACCTTCACCTTCAAATACAGCTTCCTTGCGACTGACAGAGACGTAGGCAAAGTTTAAAGTTGCTATTTCCATTAAATCTCGTTAATCAGAAAAACGGTAATTTACACTTGCAGCGGAACAAAATTCCGTTCCGCCCAGCGTCTGGCTCGAACCCACGACCGTGGGATTAAGAGTCTGACGCTCTACCGACTGAGCTAGCCGGCTACCTCGGTGAATACCTGCCGGGTAGCACGTCACACAGTACTCGTTTGGGTTGGGTGGTCCCATACAGAATCTCTCCATGATGCCTAATGTTTTCCTAACGTCACACTCGTCACGTACTTCACTTTTATGTCATAATCATTTCTGAGAGGTACAGAAATTGCATGACAACATGCAGAGCTAGTGGCGTCAAAATTAACGCACATACTTTATGTGACTCAAAAGCCGAACGAGTTACTTTCCGACGTTGTTTTAGATGTGCAAGTGATAGTCAAAACTCGCTGTGTCGGCACTCTGCCGACCATTTCGCTAGTTAACACCGGTCTTGTTGTGTGTGTTTCAAGCTCAAGAGCATCTCCAAGCAAAAAATGGTCAACAGCAACATTCAGACGGTTTCGTACTGCTCAATTGCTACATTAAAACGTTATGTTTCTTTTTCAGAACTGGAAAAACACAAGCGTGACAGCATTCGAACCTGTAATCTTCAGATCCGAAGTCCGACGCCTTATCCTTTAGGCCACACGGTCACTGACGACCAACATTTACATGTATACGACTCATCTCGAAACGCTCACACCCCTGAGGATTTGTGTTTTCGTTCTACACAGCCGCTGCCCCTTGCTCTTTCCCACCCATTCGTTACATTCAACCTCTGACGAGACCGACCAAATATAGACTGTGAAACAAGACCACACACTTTGTGCATTCGGAATCGAAGGCAGGGCGTCCCTCGCCGCATTTGCTACGGTTGCCATTTGCTACTTCTGCAGAAGCGAAGGCGGCGGCGACGACGACGAATACGACGACGACGACGACGACGACGACGAATATCGCGAAAGGCTCTGAGATATGTGAGAAATACATCTATAAAATGTAATTCAGACTGCCTCGTCCCACCTTATGCTGTACCGCTTTGGCAAATGCTTTATCTGCGCCATTCGCCTTAATCGCATCTGAGAGTGATTCTTAAAAAAACGCCTGTCGCTAATTGTTCGTCATCACAGGTACTGTTTGCTATACGGCCACGACGCGCAACTGATTTCCAAAATTCATCTTTCTCCTGTGAGAATGGAACTTACGACCCCTGGTTTATTAGACCAGTGCTCTACCACTGAGCTAAAGAGGCGCGGCCTAGCGGTACTCTTGGGTACTTCGTCCTTACGGTCGTCTGCATCATCCGACTTCAGCTGACACTACTTCATATTACCAGCTAATATTTGCAGCTATGGCGACAAATTACTGCTTGACTACACATCTGACACGTAACCGATGCGCTCTCCAAACAACAACACTTGCATTTCAGAACATGTCTTTCACACATGTCTACAAAATCACCTTCACCTTCAAATACAGCTTCCTTGCGACTGACAGAGACGTAGGCAAAGTTTAAAGTTGCTATTTCCATTAAATCTCGTTAATCAGAAAAACGGTAATTTACACTTGCAGCGGAACAAAATTCCGTTCCGCCCAGCGTCTGGCTCGAACCCACGACCCTGGGATTAAGAGTCTGACGCTCTACCGACTGAGCTAGCCGGCTACCTCGGTGAATACCTGCCGGGTAGCACGTCACACAGTACTCGTTTGGGTTGGGTGGTCCCATACAGAATCTCTCCATGATGCCTAATGTTTTCCTAACGTCACACTCGTCACGTACTTCACTTTTATGTCATAATCATTTCTGAGAGGTACAGAAATTGCATGACAACATGCAGAGCTAGTGGCGTCAAAATTAACGCACATACTTTATGTGACTCAAAAGCCGAACGAGTTACTTTCCGACGTTGTTTTAGATGTGCAAGTGATAGTCAAAACTCGCTGTGTCGGCACTCTGCCGACCATTTCGCTAGTTAACACCGGTCTTGTTGTGTGTGTTTCAAGCTCAAGAGCATCTCCAAGCAAAAAATGGTCAACAGCAACATTCAGACGGTTTCGTACTGCTCAATTGCTACATTAAAACGTTATGTTTCTTTTTCAGAACTGGAAAAACACAAGCGTGACAGCATTCGAACCTGTAATCTTCAGATCCGAAGTCCGACGCCTTATCCTTTAGGCCACACGGTCACTGACGACCAACATTTACATGTATACGACTCATCTCGAAACGCTCACACCCCTGAGGATTTGTGTTTTCGTTCTACACAGCCGCTGCCCCTTGCTCTTTCCCACCCATTCGTTACATTCAACCTCTGACGAGACCGACCAAATATAGACTGTGAAACAAGACCACACACTTTGTGCATTCGGAATCGAAGGCAGGGCGTCCCTCGCCGCATTTGCTACGGTTGCCATTTGCTACTTCTGCAGAAGCGAAGGCGGCGGCGACGACGACGAATACGACGACGACGACGACGACGACGACGAATATCGCGAAAGGCTCTGAGATATGTGAGAAATACATCTATAAAATGTAATTCAGACTGCCTCGTCCCACCTTATGCTGTACCGCTTTGGCAAATGCTTTATCTGCGCCATTCGCCTTAATCGCATCTGAGAGTGATTCTTAAAAAAACGCCTGTCGCTAATTGTTCGTCATCACAGGTACTGTTTGCTATACGGCCACGACGCGCAACTGATTTCCAAAATTCATCTTTCTCCTGTGAGGATGGAACTTACGACCCCTGGTTTATTAGACCAGTGCTCTACCACTGAGCTAAAGAGGCGCGGCCTAGCGGTACTCTTGGGTACTTCGTCCTTACGGTCGTCTGCATCATCCGACTTCAGCTGACAACACTTCATATTACCAGCTAATATTTGCAGCTATGGCGACAAATTACTGCTTGACTACACATCTGACACGTAACCGATGTGCTCTCCAAACAACAACACTTGCATTTCAGAACATGTCTTTCACACATGTCTACAAAATCACCTTCACCTTCAAATACAGCTTCCTTGCGACTGACAGAGACGTAGGCAAAGTTTAAAGTTGCTATTTCCATTAAATCTCGTTAATCAGAAAAACGGTAATTTACACTTGCAGCGGAACAAAATTCCGTTCCGCCCAGCGTCTGGCTCGAACCCACGACCGTGGGATTAAGAGTCTGACGCTCTACCGACTGAGCTAGCCGGCTACCTCGGTGAATACCTGCCGGGTAGCACGTCACACAGTACTCGTTTGGGTTGGGTGGTCCCATACAGAATCTCTCCATGATGCCTAATGTTTTCCTAACGTCACACTCGTCACGTACTTCACTTTTATGTCATAATCATTTCTGAGAGGTACAGAAATTGCATGACAACATGCAGAGCTAGTGGCGTCAAAATTAACGCACATACTTTATGTGACTCAAAAGCCGAACGAGTTACTTTCCGACGTTGTTTTAGATGTGCAAGTGATAGTCAAAACTCGCTGTGTCGGCACTCTGCCGACCATTTCGCTAGTTAACACCGGTCTTGTTGTGTGTGTTTCAAGCTCAAGAGCATCTCCAAGCAAAAAATGGTCAACAGCAACATTCAGACGGTTTCGTACTGCTCAATTGCTACATTAAAACGTTATGTTTCTTTTTCAGAACTGGAAAAACACAAGCGTGACAGCATTCGAACCTGTAATCTTCAGATCCGAAGTCCGACGCCTTATCCTTTAGGCCACACGGTCACTGACGACCAACATTTACATGTATACGACTCATCTCGAAACGCTCACACCCCTGAGGATTTGTGTTTTCGTTCTACACAGCCGCTGCCCCTTGCTCTTTCCCACCCATTCGTTACATTCAACCTCTGACGAAACCGACCAAATATAGACTGTGAAACAAGACCACACACTTTGTGCATTCGGAATCGAAGGCAGGGCGTCCCTCGCCGCATTTGCTACGGTTGCCATTTGCTACTTCTGCAGAAGCGGCGGCGGCGGCGGCGGCGACGACGACGACGACGACGACGACGAATATCGCGAAAGGCTCTGAGATATGTGAGAAATACATCTATAAAATGTAATTCAGACTGCCTCGTCCCACCTTATGCTGTACCGCTTTGGCAAATGCTTTATCTGCGCCATTCGCCTTAATCGCATCTGAGAGTGATTCTTAAAAAAACGCCTGTCGCTAATTGTTCGTCATCACAGGTACTGTTTGCTATACGGCCACGACGCGCAACTGATTTCCAAAATTCATCTTTCTCCTGTGAGGATGGAACTTACGACCCCTGCTTTATTAGACCAGTGCTCTACCACTGAGCTAAAGAGGCGCGGCCTAGCGGTACTCTTGGGTACTTCGTCCTTACGGTCGTCTGCATCATCCGACTTCAGCTGACAACACTTCATATTACCAGCTAATATTTGCAGCTATGGCGACAAATTACTGCTTGACTACACATCTGACACGTAACCGATGTGCTCTCCAAACAACAACACTTGCATTTCAGAACATGTCTTTCACACATGTCTACAAAATCACCTTCACCTTCAAATACAGCTTCCTTGCGACTGACAGAGACGTAGGCAAAGTTTAAAGTTGCTATTTCCATTAAATCTCGTTAATCAGAAAAACGGTAATTTACACTTGCAGCGGAACAAAATTCCGTTCCGCCCAGCGTCTGGCTCGAACCCACGACCGTGGGATTAAGAGTCTGACGCTCTACCGACTGAGCTAGCCGGCTACCTCGGTGAATACCTGCCGGGTAGCACGTCACACAGTACTCGTTTGGGTTGGGTGGTCCCATACAGAATCTCTCCATGATGCCTAATGTTTTCCTAACGTCACACTCGTCACGTACTTCACTTTTATGTCATAATCATTTCTGAGAGGTACAGAAATTGCATGACAACATGCAGAGCTAGTGGCGTCAAAATTAACGCACATACTTTATGTGACTCAAAAGCCGAACGAGTTACTTTCCGACGTTGTTTTAGATGTGCAAGTGATAGTCAAAACTCGCTGTGTCGGCACTCTGCCGACCATTTCGCTAGTTAACACCGGTCTTGTTGTGTGTGTTTCAAGCTCAAGAGCATCTCCAAGCAAAAAATGGTCAACAGCAACATTCAGACGGTTTCGTACTGCTCAATTGCTACATTAAAACGTTATGTTTCTTTTTCAGAACTGGAAAAACACAAGCGTGACAGCATTCGAACCTGTAATCTTCAGATCCGAAGTCCGACGCCTTATCCTTTAGGCCACACGGTCACTGACGACCAACATTTACATGTATACGACTCATCTCGAAACGCTCACACCCCTGAGGATTTGTGTTTTCGTTCTACACAGCCGCTGCCCCTTGCTCTTTCCCACCCATTCGTTACATTCAACCTCTGACGAGACCGACCAAATATAGACTGTGAAACAAGACCACACACTTTGTGCATTCGGAATCGAAGGCAGGGCGTCCCTCGCCGCATTTGCTACGGTTGCCATTTGCTACTTCTGCAGAAGCGAAGGCGGCGGCGACGACGACGAATACGACGACGACGACGACGACGACGACGAATATCGCGAAAGGCTCTGAGATATGTGAGAAATACATCTATAAAATGTAATTCAGACTGCCTCGTCCCACCTTATGCTGTACCGCTTTGGCAAATGCTTTATCTGCGCCATTCGCCTTAATCGCATCTGAGAGTGATTCTTAAAAAAACGCCTGTCGCTAATTGTTCGTCATCACAGGTACTGTTTGCTATACGGCCACGACGCGCAACTGATTTCCAAAATTCATCTTTCTCCTGTGAGGATGGAACTTACGACCCCTGCTTTATTAGACCAGTGCTCTACCACTGAGCTAAAGAGGCGCGGCCTAGCGGTACTCTTGGGTACTTCGTCCTTACGGTCGTCTGCATCATCCGACTTCAGCTGACAACACTTCATATTACCAGCTAATATTTGCAGCTATGGCGACAAATTACTGCTTGACTACACATCTGACACGTAACCGATGTGCTCTCCAAACAACAACACTTGCATTTCAGAACATGTCTTTCACACATGTCTACAAAATCACCTTCACCTTCAAATACAGCTCCCTTGCGACTGACAGAGACGTAGGCAAAGTTTAAAGTTGCTATTTCCATTAAATCTCGTTAATCAGAAAAACGGTAATTTACACTTGCAGCGGAACAAAATTCCGTTCCGCCCAGCGTCTGGCTCGAACCCACGACCGTGGGATTAAGAGTCTGACGCTCTACCGACAGAGCTAGCCGGCTACCTCGGTGAATACCTGCCGGGTAGCACGTCACACAGTACTCGTTTGGGTTGGGTGGTCCCATACAGAATCTCTCCATGATGCCTAATGTTTTCCTAACGTCACACTCGTCACGTACTTCACTTTTATGTCATAATCATTTCTGAGAGGTACAGAAATTGCATGACAACATGCAGAGCTAGTGGCGTCAAAATTAACGCACATACTTTATGTGACTCAAAAGCCGTACGAGTTACTTTCCGACGTTGTTTTAGATATGCAAGTGATAGTCAAAACTCGCTGTGTCGGCACTCTGCCGACCATTTCGCTAGTTAACACCGGTCTTGTTGTGTGTGTTTCAAGCTCAAGAGCATCTCCAAGCAAAAAATGGTCAACAGCAACATTCAGACGGTTTCGTACTGCTCAATTGCTACATTAAAACGTTATGTTTCTTTTTCAGAACTGGAAAAACACAAGCGTGACAGCATTCGAACCTGTAATCTTCAGATCCGAAGTCCGACGCCTTATCCTTTAGGCCACACGGTCACTGACGACCAACATTTACATGTATACGACTCATCTCGAAACGCTCACACCCCTGAGGATTTGTGTTTTCGTTCTACACAGCCGCTGCCCCTTGCTCTTTCCCACCCATTCGTTACATTCAACCTCTGACGAGACCGACCAAATATAGACTGTGAAACAAGACCACACACTTTGTGCATTCGGAATCGAAGGCAGGGCGTCCCTCGCCGCATTTGCTACGGTTGCCATTTGCTACTTCTGCAGAAGCGGCGGCGGCGACGACGACGACGACGACGACGACGACGAATATCGCGAAAGGCTCTGAGATATGTGAGAAATACATCTATAAAATGTAATTCAGACTGCCTCGTCCCACCTTATGCTGTACCGCTTTGGCAAATGCTTTATCTGCGCCATTCGCCTTAATCGCATCTGAGAGTGATTCTTAAAAAAACGCCTGTCGCTAATTGTTCGTCATCACAGGTACTGTTTGCTATACGGCCACGACGCGCAACTGATTTCCAAAATTCATCTTTCTCCTGTGAGGATGGAACTTACGACCCCTGGTTTATTAGACCAGTGCTCTACCACTGAGCTAAAGAGGCGCGGCCTAGCGGTACTCTTGGGTACTTCGTCCTTACGGTCGTCTGCATCATCCGACTTCAGCTGACAACACTTCATATTACCAGCTAATATTTGCAGCTATGGCGACAAATTACTGTTTGACTACACATCTGACACGTAACCGATGTGCTCTCCAAACAACAACACTTGCATTTCAGAACATGTCTTTCACACATGTCTACAAAATCACCTTCACCTTCAAATACAGCTTCCTTGCGTCTGACAGAGACGTAGGCAAAGTTTAAAGTTGCTATTTCCATTAAATCTCGTTAATCAGAAAAACGGTAATTTACACTTGCAGCGGAACAAAATTCCGTTCCGCCCAGCGTCTGGCTCGAACCCACGACCCTGGGATTAAGAGTCTGACGCTTTACCGACTGAGCTAGCCGGCTACCTCGGTGAATACCTGCCGGGTAGCACGTCACACAGTACTCGTTTGGGTTGGGTGGTCCCATACAGAATCTCTCCATGATGCCTAATGTTTTCCTAACGTCACACTCGTCACGTACTTCACTTTTATGTCATAATCATTTCTGAGAGGTACAGAAATTGCATGACAACATGCAGAGCTAGTGGCGTCAAAATTAACGCACATACTTTATGTGACTCAAAAGCCGAACGAGTTACTTTCCGACGTTGTTTTAGATGTGCAAGTGATAGTCAAAACTCGCTGTGTCGGCACTCTGCCGACCATTTCGCTAGTTAACACCGGTCTTGTTGTGTGTGTTTCAAGCTCAAGAGCATCTCCAAGCAAAAAATGGTCAACAGCAACATTCAGACGGTTTCGTACTGCTCAATTGCTACATTAAAACGTTATGTTTCTTTTTCAGAACTGGAAAAACACAAGCGTGACAGCATTCGAACCTGTAATCTTCAGATCCGAAGTCCGACGCCTTATCCTTTAGGCCACACGGTCACTGACGACCAACATTTACATGTATACGACTCATCTCGAAACGCTCACACCCCTGAGGATTTGTGTTTTCGTTCTACACAGCCGCTGCCCCTTGCTCTTTCCCACCCATTCGTTACATTCAACCTCTGACGAAACCGACCAAATATAGACTGTGAAACAAGACCACACACTTTGTGCATTCGGAATCGAAGGCAGGGCGTCCCTCGCCGCATTTGCTACGGTTGCCATTTGCTACTTCTGCAGAAGCGGCGGCGGCGGCGGCGGCGACGACGACGACGACGACGACGACGACGACGACGACGAATATCGCGAAAGGCTCTGAGATATGTGAGAAATACATCTATAAAATGTAATTCAGACTGCCTCGTCCCACCTTATGCTGTACCGCTTTGGCAAATGCTTTATCTGCGCCATTCGCCTTAATCGCATCTGAGAGTGATTCTTAAAAAAACGCCTGTCGCTAATTGTTCGTCATCACAGGTACTGTTTGCTATACGGCCACGACGCGCAACTGATTTCCAAAATTCATCTTTCTCCTGTGAGGATGGAACTTACGACCCCTGCTTTATTAGACCAGTGCTCTACCACTGAGCTAAAGAGGCGCGGCCTAGCGGTACTCTTGGGTACTTCGTCCTTACGGTCGTCTGCATCATCCGACTTCAGCTGACAACACTTCATATTACCAGCTAATATTTGCAGCTATGGCGACAAATTACTGCTTGACTACACATCTGACACGTAACCGATGTGCTCTCCAAACAACAACACTTGCATTTCAGAACATGTCTTTCACACATGTCTACAAAATCACCTTCACCTTCAAATACAGCTTCCTTGCGACTGACAGAGACGTAGGCAAAGTTTAAAGTTGCTATTTCCATTAAATCTCGTTAATCAGAAAAACGGTAATTTACACTTGCAGCGGAACAAAATTCCGTTCCGCCCAGCGTCTGGCTCGAACCCACGACCCTGGGATTAAGAGTCTGACGCTCTACCGACTGAGCTAGCCGGCTACCTCGGTGAATACCTGCCGGGTAGCACGTCACACAGTACTCGTTTGGGTTGGGTGGTCCCATACAGAATCTCTCCATGATGCCTAATGTTTTCCTAACGTCACACTCGTCACGTACTTCACTTTTATGTCATAATCATTTCTGAGAGGTACAGAAATTGCATGACAACATGCAGAGCTAGTGGCGTCAAAATTAACGCACATACTTTATGTGACTCAAAAGCCGAACGAGTTACTTTCCGACGTTGTTTTAGATGTGCAAGTGATAGTCAAAACTCGCTGTGTCGGCACTCTGCCGACCATTTCGCTAGTTAACACCGGTCTTGTTGTGTGTGTTTCAAGCTCAAGAGCATCTCCAAGCAAAAAATGGTCAACAGCAACATTCAGACGGTTTCGTACTGCTCAATTGCTACATTAAAACGTTATGTTTCTTTTTCAGAACTGGAAAAACACAAGCGTGTCAGCATTCGAACCTGTAATCTTCAGATCCGAAGTCCGACGCCTTATCCTTTAGGCCACACGGTCACTGACGACCAACATTTACATGTATACGACTCATCTCGAAACGCTCACACCCCTGAGGATTTGTGTTTTCGTTCTACACAGCCGCTGCCCCTTGCTCTTTCCCACCCATTCGTTACATTCAACCTCTGACGAGACCGACCAAATACAGACTGTGAAACAAGACCACACACTTTGTGCATTCGGAATCGAAGGCAGGGCGTCCCTCGCCGCATATGCTACGGTTGCCATTTGCTACTTCTGCAGAAGCGAAGGCGGCGGCGACGACGACGAATACGACGACGACGACGACGACGACGACGAATATCGCGAAAGGCTCTGAGATATGTGAGAAATACATCTATAAAATGTAATTCAGACTGCCTCGTCCCACCTTATGCTGTACCGCTTTGGCAAATGCTTTATCTGCGCCATTCGCCTTAATCGCATCTGAGAGTGATTCTTAAAAAAACGCCTGTCGCTAATTGTTCGTCATCACAGGTACTGTTTGCTATACGGCCACGACGCGCAACTGATTTCCAAAATTCATCTTTCTCCTGTGAGGATGGAACTTACGACCCCTGGTTTATTAGACCAGTGCTCTACCACTGAGCTAAAGAGGCGCGGCCTAGCGGTACTCTTGGGTACTTCGTCCTTACGGTCGTCTGCATCATCCGACTTCAGCTGACAACACTTCATATTACCAGCTAATATTTGCAGCTATGGCGACAAATTACTGCTTGACTACACATCTGACACGTAACCGATGTGCTCTCCAAACAACAACACTTGCATTTCAGAACATGTCTTTCACACATGTCTACAAAATCACCTTCACCTTCAAATACAGCTTCCTTGCGACTGACAGAGACGTAGGCAAAGTTTAAAGTTGCTATTTCCATTAAATCTCGTTAATCAGAAAAACGGTAATTTACACTTGCAGCGGAACAAAATTCCGTTCCGCCCAGCGTCTGGCTCGAACCCACGACCGTGGGATTAAGAGTCTGACGCTCTACCGACTGAGCTAGCCGGCTACCTCGGTGAATACCTGCCGGGTAGCACGTCACACAGTACTCGTTTGGGTTGGGTGGTCCCATACAGAATCTCTCCATGATGCCTAATGTTTTCCTAACGTCACACTCGTCACGTACTTCACTTTTATGTCATAATCATTTCTGAGAGGTACAGAAATTGCATGACAACATGCAGAGCTAGTGGCGTCAAAATTAACGCACATACTTTATGTGACTCAAAAGCCGAACGAGTTACTTTCCGACGTTGTTTTAGATGTGCAAGTGATAGTCAAAACTCGCTGTGTCGGCACTCTGCCGACCATTTCGCTAGTTAACACCGGTCTTGTTGTGTGTGTTTCAAGCTCAAGAGCATCTCCAAGCAAAAAATGGTCAACAGCAACATTCAGACGGTTTCGTACTGCTCAATTGCTACATTAAAACGTTATGTTTCTTTTTCAGAACTGGAAAAACACAAGCGTGACAGCATTCGAACCTGTAATCTTCAGATCCGAAGTCCGACGCCTTATCCTTTAGGCCACACGGTCACTGACGACCAACATTTACATGTATACGACTCATCTCGAAACGCTCACACCCCTGAGGATTTGTGTTTTCGTTCTACACAGCCGCTGCCCCTTGCTCTTTCCCACCCATTCGTTACATTCAACCTCTGACGAGACCGACCAAATATAGACTGTGAAACAAGACCACACACTTTGTGCATTCGGAATCGAAGGCAGGGCGTCCCTCGCCGCATTTGCTACGGTTGCCATTTGCTACTTCTGCAGAAGCGGCGGCGGCGACGACGACGACGACGACGACGACGACGAATATCGCGAAAGGCTCTGAGATATGTGAGAAATACATCTATAAAATGTAATTCAGACTGCCTCGTCCCACCTTATGCTGTACCGCTTTGGCAAATGCTTTATCTGCGCCATTCGCCTTAATCGCATCTGAGAGTGATTCTTAAAAAAACGCCTGTCGCTAATTGTTCGTCATCACAGGTACTGTTTGCTATACGGCCACGACGCGCAACTGATTTCCAAAATTCATCTTCCTCCTGTGAGGATGGAACTTACGACCCCTGCTTTATTAGACCAGTGCTCTACCACTGAGCTAAAGAGGCGCGGCCTAGCGGTACTCTTGGGTACTTCGTCCTTACGGTCGTCTGCATCATCCGACTTCAGCTGACAACACTTCATATTACCAGCTAATATTTGCAGCTATGGCGACAAATTACTGCTTGACTACACATCTGACACGTAACCGATGTGCTCTCCAAACAACAACACTTGCATTTCAGAACATGTCTTTCACACATGTCTACAAAATCACCTTCACCTTCAAATACAGCTCCCTTGCGACTGACAGAGACGTAGGCAAAGTTTAAAGTTGCTATTTCCATTAAATCTCGTTAATCAGAAAAACGGTAATTTACACTTGCAGCGGAACAAAATTCCGTTCCGCCCAGCGTCTGGCTCGAACCCACGACCGTGGGATTAAGAGTCTGACGCTCTACCGACTGAGCTAGCCGGCTACCTCGGTGAATACCTGCCGGGTAGCACGTCACACAGTACTCGTTTGGGTTGGGTGGTCCCATACAGAATCTCTCCATGATGCCTAATGTTTTCCTAACGTCACACTCGTCACGTACTTCACTTTTATGTCATAATCATTTCTGAGAGGTACAGAAATTGCATGACAACATGCAGAGCTAGTGGCGTCAAAATTAACGCACATACTTTATGTGACTCAAAAGCCGTACGAGTTACTTTCCGACGTTGTTTTAGATATGCAAGTGATAGTCAAAACTCGCTGTGTCGGCACTCTGCCGACCATTTCGCTAGTTAACACCGGTCTTGTTGTGTGTGTTTCAAGCTCAAGAGCATCTCCAAGCAAAAAATGGTCAACAGCAACATTCAGACGGTTTCGTACTGCTCAATTGCTACATTAAAACGTTATGTTTCTTTTTCAGAACTGGAAAAACACAAGCGTGACAGCATTCGAACCTGTAATCTTCAGATCCGAAGTCCGACGCCTTATCCTTTAGGCCACACGGTCACTGACGACCAACATTTACATGTATACGACTCATCTCGAAACGCTCACACCCCTGAGGATTTGTGTTTTCGTTCTACACAGCCGCTGCCCCTTGCTCTTTCCCACCCATTCGTTACATTCAACCTCTGACGAGACCGACCAAATATAGACTGTGAAACAAGACCACACACTTTGTGCATTCGGAATCGAAGGCAGGGCGTCCCTCGCCGCATTTGCTACGGTTGCCATTTGCTACTTCTGCAGAAGCGGCGGCGGCGACGACGACGACGACGACGACGACGACGACGAATATCGCGAAAGGCTCTGAGATATGTGAGAAATACATCTATAAAATGTAATTCAGACTGCCTCGTCCCACCTTATGCTGTACCGCTTTGGCAAATGCTTTATCTGCGCCATTCGCCTTAATCGCATCTGAGAGTGATTCTTAAAAAAACGCCTGTCGCTAATTGTTCGTCATCACAGGTACTGTTTGCTATACGGCCACGACGCGCAACTGATTTCCAAAATTCATCTTTCTCCTGTGAGGATGGAACTTACGACCCCTGGTTTATTAGACCAGTGCTCTACCACTGAGCTAAAGAGGCGCGGCCTAGCGGTACTCTTGGGTACTTCGTCCTTACGGTCGTCTGCATCATCCGACTTCAGCTGACAACACTTCATATTACCAGCTAATATTTGCAGCTATGGCGACAAATTACTGTTTGACTACACATCTGACACGTAACCGATGTGCTCTCCAAACAACAACACTTGCATTTCAGAACATGTCTTTCACACATGTCTACAAAATCACCTTCACCTTCAAATACAGCTTCCTTGCGTCTGACAGAGACGTAGGCAAAGTTTAAAGTTGCTATTTCCATTAAATCTCGTTAATCAGAAAAACGGTAATTTACACTTGCAGCGGAACAAAATTCCGTTCCGCCCAGCGTCTGGCTCGAACCCACGACCCTGGGATTAAGAGTCTGACGCTTTACCGACTGAGCTAGCCGGCTACCTCGGTGAATACCTGCCGGGTAGCACGTCACACAGTACTCGTTTGGGTTGGGTGGTCCCATACAGAATCTCTCCATGATGCCTAATGTTTTCCTAACGTCACACTCGTCACGTACTTCACTTTTATGTCATAATCATTTCTGAGAGGTACAGAAATTGCATGACAACATGCAGAGCTAGTGGCGTCAAAATTAACGCACATACTTTATGTGACTCAAAAGCCGAACGAGTTACTTTCCGACGTTGTTTTAGATGTGCAAGTGATAGTCAAAACTCGCTGTGTCGGCACTCTGCCGACCATTTCGCTAGTTAACACCGGTCTTGTTGTGTGTGTTTCAAGCTCAAGAGCATCTCCAAGCAAAAAATGGTCAACAGCAACATTCAGACGGTTTCGTACTGCTCAATTGCTACATTAAAACGTTATGTTTCTTTTTCAGAACTGGAAAAACACAAGCGTGACAGCATTCGAACCTGTAATCTTCAGATCCGAAGTCCGACGCCTTATCCTTTAGGCCACACGGTCACTGACGACCAACATTTACATGTATACGACTCATCTCGAAACGCTCACACCCCTGAGGATTTGTGTTTTCGTTCTACACAGCCGCTGCCCCTTGCTCTTTCCCACCCATTCGTTACATTCAACCTCTGACGAGACCGACCAAATATAGACTGTGAAACAAGACCACACACTTTGTGCATTCGGAATCGAAGGCAGGGCGTCCCTCGCCGCATTTGCTACGGTTGCCATTTGCTACTTCTGCAGAAGCGAAGGCGGCGGCGACGACGACGAATACGACGACGACGACGACGACGACGACGAATATCGCGAAAGGCTCTGAGATATGTGAGAAATACATCTATAAAATGTAATTCAGACTGCCTCGTCCCACCTTATGCTGTACCGCTTTGGCAAATGCTTTATCTGCGCCATTCGCCTTAATCGCATCTGAGAGTGATTCTTAAAAAAACGCCTGTCGGTAATTGTTCGTCATCACAGGTACTGTTTGCTATACGGCCACGACGCGCAACTGATTTCCAAAATTCATCTTTCTCCTGTGAGGATGGAACTTACGACCCCTGCTTTATTAGACCAGTGCTCTACCACTGAGCTAAAGAGGCGCGGCCTAGCGGTACTCTTGGGTACTTCGTCCTTACGGTCGTCTGCATCATCCGACTTCAGCTGACAACACTTCATATTACCAGCTAATATTTGCAGCTATGGCGACAAATTACTGCTTGACTACACATCTGACACGTAACCGATGTGCTCTCCAAACAACAACACTTGCATTTCAGAACATGTCTTTCACACATGTCTACAAAATCACCTTCACCTTCAAATACAGCTTCCTTGCGACTGACAGAGACGTAGGCAAAGTTTAAAGTTGCTATTTCCATTAAATCTCGTTAATCAGAAAAACGGTAATTTACACTTGCAGCGGAACAAAATTCCGTTCCGCCCAGCGTCTGGCTCGAACCCACGACCCTGGGATTAAGAGTCTGACGCTCTACCGACTGAGCTAGCCGGCTACCTCGGTGAATACCTGCCGGGTAGCACGTCACACAGTACTCGTTTGGGTTGGGTGGTCCCATACAGAATCTCTCCATGATGCCTAATGTTTTCCTAACGTCACACTCGTCACGTACTTCACTTTTATGTCATAATCATTTCTGAGAGGTACAGAAATTGCATGACAACATGCAGAGCTAGTGGCGTCAAAATTAACGCACATACTTTATGTGACTCAAAAGCCGAACGAGTTACTTTCCGACGTTGTTTTAGATGTGCAAGTGATAGTCAAAACTCGCTGTGTCGGCACTCTGCCGACCATTTCGCTAGTTAACACCGGTCTTGTTGTGTGTGTTTCAAGCTCAAGAGCATCTCCAAGCAAAAAATGGTCAACAGCAACATTCAGACGGTTTCGTACTGCTCAATTGCTACATTAAAACGTTATGTTTCTTTTTCAGAACTGGAAAAACACAAGCGTGACAGCATTCGAACCTGTAATCTTCAGATCCGAAGTCCGACGCCTTATCCTTTAGGCCACACGGTCACTGACGACCAACATTTACATTTATACGACTCATCTCGAAACGCTCACACCCCTGAGGATTTGTGTTTTCGTTCTACACAGCCGCTGCCCCTTGCTCTTTCCCACCCATTCGTTACATTCAACCTCTGACGAGACCGACCAAATATAGACTGTGAAACAAGACCACACACTTTGTGCATTCGGAATCGAAGGCAGGGCGTCCCTCGCCGCATTTGCTACGATTGCCATTTGCTACTTCTGCAGAAGCGGCGGCGGCGGCGGCGACGACGAATACGACGACGACGACGACGACGACGACGAATATCGCGAAAGGCTCTGAGATATGTGAGAAATACATCTATAAAATGTAATTCAGACTGCCTCGTCCCACCTTATGCTGTACCGCTTTGGCAAATGCTTTATCTGCGCCATTCGCCTTAATCGCATCTGAGAGTGATTCTTAAAAAAACGCCTGTCGCTAATTGTTCGTCATCACAGGTACTGTTTGCTATACGGCCACGACACGCAACTGATTTCCAAAATTCATCTTTCTCCTGTAAGGATGGAACTTACGACCCCTGGTTTATTAGACCAGTGCTCTACCACTGAGCTAAAGAGGCGCGGCCTAGCAGTACTCTTGGGTACTTCGTCCTTACGGTCGTCTGCATCATCCGACTTCAGCTGACAACACTTCATATTACCAGCTAATATTTGCAGCTATGGCGACAAATTACTGCTTGACTACACATCTGACACGTAACCGATGTGCTCTCCAAACAACAACACTTGCATTTCAGAACATGTCTTTCACACATGTCTACAAAATCACCTTCACCTTCAAATACAGCTTCCTTGCGACTGACAGAGACGTAGGCAAAGTTTAAAGTTGCTATTTCCATTAAATCTCGTTAATCAGAAAAACGGTAATTTACACTTGCAGCGGAACAAAATTCCGTTCCGCCCAGCGTCTGGCTCGAACCCACGACCGTGGGATTAAGAGTCTGACGCTCTACCGACTGAGCTAGCCGGCTACCTCGGTGAATACCTGCCGGGTAGCACGTCACACAGTACTCGTTTGGGTTGGGTGGTCCCATACAGAATCTCTCCATGATGCCTAATGTTTTCCTAACGTCACACTCGTCACGTACTTCACTTTTATGTCATAATCATTTCTGAGAGGTACAGAAATTGCATGACAACATGCAGAGCTAGTGGCGTCAAAATTAACGCACATACTTTATGTGACTCAAAAGCCGAACGAGTTACTTTCCGACGTTGTTTTAGATGTGCAAGTGATAGTCAAAACTCGCTGTGTCGGCACTCTGCCGACCATTTCGCTAGTTAACACCGGTCTTGTTGTGTGTGTTTCAAGCTCAAGAGCATCTCCAAGCAAAAAATGGTCAACAGCAACATTCAGACGGTTTCGTACTGCTCAATTGCTACATTAAAACGTTATGTTTCTTTTTCAGAACTGGAAGAACACAAGCGTGACAGCATTCGAACCTGTAATCTTCAGATCCGAAGTCCGACGCCTTATCCTTTAGGCCACACGGTCACTGACGACCAACATTTACATTTATACGACTCATCTCGAAACGCTCACACCCCTGAGGATTTGTGTTTTCGTTCTACACAGCCGCTGCCCCTTGCTCTTTCCCACCCATTCGTTACATTCAACCTCTGACGAGACCGACCAAATATAGACTGTGAAACAAGACCACACACTTTGTGCATTCGGAATCGAAGGCAGGGCGTCCCTCGCCGCATTTGCTACGGTTGCCATTTGCTACTTCTGCAGAAGCGGCGGCGGCGGCGACGACGACGACGACGACGACGACGACGAATATCGCGAAAGGCTCTGAGATATGTGAGAAATACATCTATAAAATGTAATTCAGACTGCCTCGTCCCACCTTATGCTGTACCGCTTTGGCAAATGCTTTATCTGCGCCATTCGCCTTAATCGCATCTGAGAGTGATTCTTAAAAAAACGCCTGTCGCTAATTGTTCGTCATCACAGGTACTGTTTGCTATACGGCCACGACGCGCAACTGATTTCCAAAATTCATCTTTCTCCTGTGAGGATGGAACTTACGACCCCTGGTTTATTAGACCAGTGCTCTACCACTGAGCTAAAGAGGCGCGGCCTAGCGGTACTCTTGGGTACTTCGTCCTTACGGTCGTCTGCATCATCCGACTTCAGCTGACAACACTTCATATTACCAGCTAATATTTGCAGCTATGGCGACAAATTACTGCTTGACTACACATCTGACACGTAACCGATGTGCTCTCCAAACAACAACACTTGCATTTCAGAACATGTCTTTCACACATGTCTACAAAATCACCTTCACCTTCAAATACAGCTTCCTTGCGACTCACAGAGACGTAGGCAAAGTTTAAAGTTGCTATTTCCATTAAATCTCGTTAATCAGAAAAACGGTAATTTACACTTGCAGCGGAACAAAATTCCGTTCCGCCCAGCGTCTGGCTCGAACCCACGACCCTGGGATTAAGAGTCTGACGCTCTACCGACTGAGCTAGCCGGCTACCTCGGTGAATACCTGCCGGGTAGCACGTCACACAGTACTCGTTTGGGTTGGGTGGTCCCATACAGAATCTCTCCATGATGCCTAATGTTTTCCTAACGTCACACTCGTCACGTACTTCACTTTTATGTCATAATCATTTCTGAGAGGTACAGAAATTGCATGACAACATGCAGAGCTAGTGGCGTCAAAATTAACGCACATACTTTATGTGACTCAAAAGCCGAACGAGTTACTTTCCGACGTTGTTTTAGATGTGCAAGTGATAGTCAAAACTCGCTGTGTCGGCACTCTGCCGACCATTTCGCTAGTTAACACCGGTCTTGTTGTGTGTGTTTCAAGCTCAAGAGCATCTCCAAGCAAAAAATGGTCAACAGCAACATTCAGACGGTTTCGTACTGCTCAATTGCTACATTAAAACGTTATGTTTCTTTTTCAGAACTGGAAAAACACAAGCGTGACAGCATTCGAACCTGTAATCTTCACATCCGAAGTCCGACGCCTTATCCTTTAGGCCACACGGTCACTGACGACCAACATTTACATGTATACGACTCATCTCGAAACGCTCACACCCCTGAGGATTTGTGTTTTCGTTCTACACAGCCGCTGCCCCTTGCTCTTTCCCACCCATTCGTTACATTCAACCTCTGACGAGACCGACCAAATATAGACTGTGAAACAAGACCACACACTTTGTGCATTCGGAATCGAAGGCAGGGCGTCCCTCGCCGCATTTGCTACGGTTGCCATTTGCTACTTCTGCAGAAGCGGCGGCGGCGGCGGCGACGACGACGACGACGACGACGACGACGAATATCGCGAAAGGCTCTGAGATATGTGAGAAATACATCTATAAAATGTAATTCAGACTGCCTCGTCCCACCTTATGCTGTACCGCTTTGGCAAATGCTTTATCTGCGCCATTCGCCTTAATCGCATCTGAGAGTGATTCTTAAAAAAACGCCTGTCGCTAATTGTTCGTCATCACAGGTACTGTTTGCTATACGGCCACGACGCGCAACTGATTTCCAAAATTCATCTTTCTCCTGTGAGGATGGAACTTACGACCCCTGGTTTATTAGACCAGTGCTCTACCACTGAGCTAAAGAGGCGCGGCCTAGCGGTACTGTTGGGTACTTCGTCCTTACGGTCGTCTGCATCATCCGACTTCAGCTGACAACACTTCATATTACCAGCTAATATTTGCAGCTATGGCGACAAATTACTGCTTGACTACACATCTGACACGTAACCGATGTGCTCTCCAAACAACAACACTTGCATTTCAGAACATGTCTTTCACACATGTCTACAAAATCACCTTCACCTTCAAATACAGCTTCCTTGCGACTCACAGAGACGTAGGCAAAGTTTAAAGTTGCTATTTCCATTAAATCTCGTTAATCAGAAAAACGGTAATTTACACTTGCAGCGGAACAAAATTCCGTTCCGCCCAGCGTCTGGCTCGAACCCACGACCCTGGGATTAAGAGTCTGACGCTCTACCGACTGAGCTAGCCGGCTACCTCGGTGGATACCTGCCGGGTAGCACGTCACACAGTACTCGTTTGGGTTGGGTGGTCCCATACAGAATCTCTCCATGATGCCTAATGTTTTCCTAACGTCACACTCGTCACGTACTTCACTTTTATGTCATAATCATTTCTGAGAGGTACAGAAATTGCATGACAACATGCAGAGCTAGTGGCGTCAAAATTAACGCACATACTTTATGTGACTCAAAAGCCGAACGAGTTACTTTCCGACGTTGTTTTAGATGTGCAAGTGATAGTCAAAACTCGCTGTGTCGGCACTCTGCCGACCATTTCGCTAGTTAACACCGGTCTTGTTGTGTGTGTTTCAAGCTCAAGAGCATCTCCAAGCAAAAAATGGTCAACAGCAACATTCAGACGGTTTCGTACTGCTCAATTGCTACATTAAAACGTTATGTTTCTTTTTCAGAACTGGAAAAACACAAGCGTGACAGCATTCGAACCTGTAATCTTCAGATCCGAAGTCCGACGCCTTATCCTTTAGGCCACACGGTCACTGACGACCAACATTTACATGTATACGACTCATCTCGAAACGCTCACACCCCTGAGGATTTGTGTTTTCGTTCTACACAGCCGCTGCCCCTTGCTCTTTCCCACCCATTCGTTACATTCAACCTCTGACGAGACCGACCAAATATAGACTGTGAAACAAGACCACACACTTTGTGCATTCGGAATCGAAGGCAGGGCGTCCCTCGCCGCATTTGCTACGGTTGCCATTTGCTACTTCTGCAGAAGCGGCGGCGGCGACGACGACGACGACGACGACGACGACGACGACGAATATCGCGAAAGGCTCTGAGATATGTGAGAAATACATCTATAAAATGTAATTCAGACTGCCTCGTCCCACCTTATGCTGTACCGCTTTGGCAAATGCTTTATCTGCGCCATTCGCCTTAATCGCATCTGAGAGTGATTCTTAAAAAAACGCCTGTCGCTAATTGTTCGTCATCACAGGTACTGTTTGCTATACGGCCACGACGCGCAACTGATTTCCAAAATTCATCTTTCTCCTGTGAGGATGGAACTTACGACCCCTGGTTTATTAGACCAGTGCTCTACCACTGAGCTAAAGAGGCGCGGCCTAGCGGTACTCTTGGGTACTTCGTCCTTACGGTCGTCTGCATCATCCGACTTCAGCTGACAACACTTCATATTACCAGCTAATATTTGCAGCTATGGCGACAAATTACTGCTTGACTACACATCTGACACGTAACCGATGTGCTCTCCAAACAACAACACTTGCATTTCAGAACATGTCTTTCACACATGTCTACAAAATCACCTTCACCTTCAAATACAGCTTCCTTGCGACTCACAGAGACGTAGGCAAAGTTTAAAGTTGCTATTTCCATTAAATCTCGTTAATCAGAAAAACGGTAATTTACACTTGCAGCGGAACAAAATTCCGTTCCGCCCAGCGTCTGGCTCGAACCCACGACCCTGGGATTAAGAGTCTGACGCTCTACCGACTGAGCTAGCCGGCTACCTCGGTGGATACCTGCCGGGTAGCACGTCACACAGTACTCGTTTGGGTTGGGTGGTCCCATACAGAATCTCTCCATGATGCCTAATGTTTTCCTAACGTCACACTCGTCACGTACTTCACTTTTATGTCATAATCATTTCTGAGAGGTACAGAAATTGCATGACAACATGCAGAGCTAGTGGCGTCAAAATTAACGCACATACTTTATGTGACTCAAAAGCCGAACGAGTTACTTTCCGACGTTGTTTTAGATGTGCAAGTGATAGTCAAAACTCGCTGTGTCGGCACTCTGCCGACCATTTCGCTAGTTAACACCGGTCTTGTTGTGTGTGTTTCAAGCTCAAGAGCATCTCCAAGCAAAAAATGGTCAACAGCAACATTCAGACGGTTTCGTACTGCTCAATTGCTACATTAAAACGTTATGTTTCTTTTTCAGAACTGGAAAAACACAAGCGTGACAGCATTCGAACCTGTAATCTTCAGATCCGAAGTCCGACGCCTTATCCTTTAGGCCACACGGTCACTGACGACCAACATTTACATGTATACGACTCATCTCGAAACGCTCACACCCCTGAGGATTTGTGTTTTCGTTCTACACAGCCGCTGCCCCTTGCTCTTTCCCACCCATTCGTTACATTCAACCTCTGACGAGACCGACCAAATATAGACTGTGAAACAAGACCACACACTTTGTGCATTCGGAATCGAAGGCAGGGCGTCCCTCGCCGCATTTGCTACGGTTGCCATTTGCTACTTCTGCAGAAGCGGCGGCGGCGGCGACGACGACGACGACGACGACGACGACGAATATCGCGAAAGGCTCTGAGATATGTGAGAAATACATCTATAAAATGTAATTCAGACTGTCTCGTCCCACCTTATGCTGTACCGCTTTGGCAAATGCTTTATCTGCGCCATTCGCCTTAATCGCATCTGAGAGTGATTCTTAAAAAAACGCCTGTCGCTAATTGTTCGTCATCACAGGTACTGTTTGCTATACGGCCACGACGCGCAACTGATTTCCAAAATTCATCTTTCTCCTGTGAGGATGGAACTTACGACCCCTGGTTTATTAGACCAGTGCTCTACCACTGAGCTAAAGAGGCGCGGCCTAGCGGTACTCTTGGGTACTTCGTCCTTACGGTCGTCTGCATCATCCGACTTCAGCTGACAACACTTCATATTACCAGCTAATATTTGCAGCTATGGCGACAAATTACTGCTTGACTACACATCTGACACGTAACCGATGTGCTCTCCAAACAACAACACTTGCATTTCAGAACATGTCTTTCACACATGTCTACAAAATCACCTTCACCTTCAAATACAGCTTCCTTGCGACTCACAGAGACGTAGGCAAAGTTTAAAGTTGCTATTTCCATTAAATCTCGTTAATCAGAAAAACGGTAATTTACACTTGCAGCGGAACAAAATTCCGTTCCGCCCAGCGTCTGGCTCGAACCCACGACCGTGGGATTAAGAGTCTGACGCTCTACCGACTGAGCTAGCCGGCTACCTCGGTGAATACCTGCCGGGTAGCATGTCACACAGTACTCGTTTGGGTTGGGTGGTCCCATACAGAATCTGTCCATGATGCCTAATGTTTTCCTAACGTCACACTCGTCACGTACTTCACTTTTATGTCATAATCATTTCTGAGACGTACAGAAATTGCATGACAACATGCAGAGCTAGTGGCGTCAAAATTAACGCACATACTTTATGTGACTCAAAAGCCGAACGAGTTACTTTCCGACGTTGTTTTAGATGTGCAAGTGATAGTCAAAACTCGCTGTGTCGGCACTCTGCCGACCATTTCGCTAGTTAACACCGGTCTTGTTGTGTGTGTTTCAAGCACACTAGATCGCGTGTTCAAAAAATGGTCAACAGCAACATTCAGACGGTTTCGTACTGCTCAATTGCTACATTAAAACGTTATGTTTCTTTTTCAGAACTGGAAAAACACAAGCGTGACAGCATTCGAACCTGTAATCTTCAGATCCGAAGTCCGACGCCTTATCCTTTAGGCCACACGGTCACTGACGACCAACATTTACATGTATACGACTCATCTCGAAACGCTCACACCCCTGAGGATTTGTGTTTTCGTTCTACACAGCCGCTGCCCCTTGCTCTTTCCCACCCATTCGTTACATTCAACCTCTGACGAGACCGACCAAATATAGACTGTGAAACAAGACCACACACTTTGTGCATTCGGAATCGAAGGCAGGGCGTCCCTCGCCGCATTTGCTACGGTTGCCATTTGCTACTTCTGCAGAAGCGGCGGCGGCGACGACGACGACGACGACGACGACGACGAATATCGCGAAAGGCTCTGAGATATGTGAGAAATACATCTATAAAATGTAATTCAGACTGCCTCGTCCCACCTTATGCTGTACCGCTTTGGCAAATGCTTTATCTGCGCCATTCGCCTTAATCGCATCTGAGAGTGATTCTTAAAAAAACGCCTGTCGCTAATTGTTCGTCATCACAGGTACTGTTTGCTATACGGCCACGACACGCAACTGATTTCCAAAATTCATCTTTCTCCTGTGAGGATGGAACTTACGACCCCTGGTTTATTAGACCAGTGCTCTACCACTGAGCTAAAGAGGCGCGGCCTAGCAGTACTCTTGGGTACTTCGTCCTTACGGTCGTCTGCATCATCCGACTTCAGCTGACAACACTTCATATTACCAGCTAATATTTGCAGCTATGGCGACAAATTACTGCTTGCTACACATCTGACACGTAACCGATGTGCTCTCCAAACAACAACACTTGCATTTCAGAACATGTCTTTCACACATGTCTACAAAATCACCTTCACCTTCAAATACAGCTTCCTTGCGACTGACAGAGACGTAGGCAAAGTTTAAAGTTGCTATTTCCATTAAATCTCGTTAATCAGAAAAACGGTAATTTACACTTGCAGCGGAACAAAATTCCGTTCCGCCCAGCGTCTGGCTCGAACCCACGACCCTGGGATTAAGAGTCTGACGCTCTACCGACTGAGCTAGCCGGCTACCTCGGTGAATACCTGCCGGGTAGCACGTCACACAGTACTCGTTTGGGTTGGGTGGTCCCATACAGAATCTCTCCATGATGCCTAATGTTTTCCTAACGTCACACTCGTCACGTACTTCACTTTTATGTCATAATCATTTCTGAGAGGTACAGAAATTGCATGACAACATGCAGAGCTAGTGGCGTCAAAATTAACGCACATACTTTATGTGACTCAAAAGCCGAACGAGTTACTTTCCGACGTTGTTTTAGATGTGCAAGTGATAGTCAAAACTCGCTGTGTCGGCACTCTGCCGACCATTTCGCTAGTTAACACCGGTCTTGTTGTGTGTGTTTCAAGCTCAAGAGCATCTCCAAGCAAAAAATGGTCAACAGCAACATTCAGACGGTTTCGTACTGCTCAATTGCTACATTAAAACGTTATGTTTCTTTTTCAGAACTGGAAAAACACAAGCGTGACAGCATTCGAACCTGTAATCTTCAGATCCGAAGTCCGACGCCTTATCCTTTAGGCCACACGGTCACTGACGACCAACATTTACATTTATACGACTCATCTCGAAACGCTCACACCCCTGAGGATTTGTGTTTTCGTTCTACACAGCCGCTGCCCCTTGCTCTTTCCCACCCATTCGTTACATTCAACCTCTGACGAGACCGACCAAATATAGACTGTGAAACAAGACCACACACTTTGTGCATTCGGAATCGAAGGCAGGGCGTCCCTCGCCGCATTTGCTACGGTTGCCATTTGCTACTTCTGCAGAAGCGGCGGCGGCGGCGACGACGACGACGACGACGACGACGACGAATATCGCGAAAGGCTCTAAGATATGTGAGAAATACATCTATAAAATGTAATTCAGACTGCCTCGTCCCACCTTATGCTGTACCGCTTTGGCAAATGCTTTATCTGCGCCATTCGCCTTAATCGCATCTGAGAGTGATTCTTAAAAAAACGCCTGTCGCTAATTGTTCGTCATCACAGGTACTGTTTGCTATACGGCCACGACGCGCAACTGATTTCCAAAATTCATCTTTCTCCTGTGAGGACGGAACTTACGACCCCTGGTTTATTAGACCAGTGCTCTACCACTGAGCTAAAGAGGCGCGGCCTAGCGGTACTCTTGGGTACTTCGTCCTTACGGTCGTCTGCATCATCCGACTTCAGCTGACAACACTTCATATTACCAGCTAATATTTGCAGCTATGGCGACAAATTACTGCTTGACTACACATCTGACACGTAACCGATGTGCTCTCCAAACAACAACACTTGCATTTCAGAACATGTCTTTCACACATGTCTACAAAATCACCTTCACCTTCAAATACAGCTTCCTTGCGACTCACAGAGACGTAGGCAAAGTTTAAAGTTGCTATTTCCATTAAATCTCGTTAATCAGAAAAACGGTAATTTACACTTGCAGCGGAACAAAATTCCGTTCCGCCCAGCGTCTGGCTCGAACCCACGACCGTGGGATTAAGAGTCTGACGCTCTACCGACTGAGCTAGCCGGCTACCTCGGTGAATACCTGCCGGGTAGCACGTCACACAGTACTCGTTTGGGTTGGGTGGTCCCATACAGAATCTCTCCATGATGCCTAATGTTTTCCTAACGTCACACTCGTCACGTACTTCACTTTTATGTCATAATCATTTCTGAGAGGTACAGAAATTGCATGACAACATGCAGAGCTAGTGGCGTCAAAATTAACGCACATACTTTATGTGACTCAAAAGCCGAACGAGTTACTTTCCGACGTTGTTTTAGATGTGCAAGTGATAGTCAAAACTCGCTGTGTCGGCACTCTGCCGACCATTTCGCTAGTTAACACCGGTCTTGTTGTGTGTGTTTCAAGCTCAAGAGCATCTCCAAGCAAAAAATGGTCAACAGCAACATTCAGACGGTTTCGTACTGCTCAATTGCTACATTAAAACGTTATGTTTCTTTTTCAGAACTGGAAAAACACAAGCGTGACAGCATTCGAACCTGTAATCTTCAGATCCGAAGTCCGACGCCTTATCCTTTAGGCCACACGGTCACTGACGACCAACATTTACATGTATACGACTCATCTCGAAACGCTCACACCCCTGAGGATTTGTGTTTTCGTTCTACACAGCCGCTGCCCCTTGCTCTTTCCCACCCATTCGTTACATTCAACCTCTGACGAGACCGACCAAATATAGACTGTGAAACAAGACCACACACTTTGTGCATTCGGAATCGAAGGCAGGGCGTCCCTCGCCGCATTTGCTACGGTTGCCATTTGCTACTTCTGCAGAAGCGGCGGCGGCGGCGACGACGACGACGACGACGACGACGACGAATATCGCGAAAGGCTCTGAGATATGTGAGAAATACATCTATAAAATGTAATTCAGACTGCCTCGTCCCACCTTATGCTGTACCGCTTTGGCAAATGCTTTATCTGCGCCATTCGCCTTAATCGCATCTGAGAGTGATTCTTAAAAAAACGCCTGTCGCTAATTGTTCGTCATCACAGGTACTGTTTGCTATACGGCCACGACGCGCAACTGATTTCCAAAATTCATCTTTCTCCTGTGAGGATGGAACTTACGACCCCTGGTTTATTAGACCAGTGCTCTACCACTGAGCTAAAGAGGCGCGGCCTAGCGGTACTCTTGGGTACTTCGTCCTTACGGTCGTCTGCATCATCCGACTTCAGCTGACAACACTTCATATTACCAGCTAATATTTGCAGCTATGGCGACAAATTACTGCTTGACTACACATCTGACACGTAACCGATGTGCTCTCCAAACAACAACACTTGCATTTCAGAACATGTCTTTCACACATGTCTACAAAATCACCTTCACCTTCAAATACAGCTTCCTTGCGACTCACAGAGACGTAGGCAAAGTTTAAAGTTGCTATTTCCATTAAATCTCGTTAATCAGAAAAACGGTAATTTACACTTGCAGCGGAACAAAATTCCGTTCCGCCCAGCGTCTGGCTCGAACCCACGACCCTGGGATTAAGAGTCTGACGCTCTACCGACTGAGCTAGCCGGCTACCTCGGTGAATACCTGCCGCGTAGCACGTCACACAGTACTCGTTTGGGTTGGGTGGTCCCATACAGAATCTCTCCATGATGCCTAATGTTTTCCTAACGTCACACTCGTCACGTACTTCACTTTTATGTCATAATCATTTCTGAGAGGTACAGAAATTGCATGACAACATGCAGAGCTAGTGGCGTCAAAATTAACGCACATACTTTATGTGACTCAAAAGCCGAACGAGTTACTTTCCGACGTTGTTTTAGATGTGCAAGTGATAGTCAAAACTCGCTGTGTCGGCACTCTGCCGACCATTTCGCTAGTTAACACCGGTCTTGTTGTGTGTGTTTCAAGCTCAAGAGCATCTCCAAGCAAAAAATGGTCAACAGCAACATTCAGACGGTTTCGTACTGCTCAATTGCTACATTAAAACGTTATGTTTCTTTTTCAGAACTGGAAAAACACAAGCGTGACAGCATTCGAACCTGTAATCTTCAGATCCGAAGTCCGACGCCTTATCCTTTAGGCCACACGGTCACTGACGACCAACATTTACATGTATACGACTCATCTCGAAACGCTCACACCCCTGAGGATTTGTGTTTTCGTTCTACACAGCCGCTGCCCCTTGCTCTTTCCCACCCATTCGTTACATTCAACCTCTGACGAGACCGACCAAATATAGACTGTGAAACAAGACCACACACTTTGTGCATTCGGAATCGAAGGCAGGGCGTCCCTCGCCGCATTTGCTACGATTGCCATTTGCTACTTCTGCAGAAGCGGCGGCGGCGGCGGCGGCGACGACGACGACGACGACGACGACGACGACGACGAATATCGCGAGAGGCTCTGAGATATGTGAGAAATACATCTATAAAATGTAATTCAGACTGCCTCGTCCCACCTTATGCTGTACCGCTTTGGCAAATGCTTTATCTGTGCCATTCGCCTTAATCGCATCTGAGAGTGATTCTTAAAAAAAACGCCTGTCGCTAATTGTTCGTCATCACAGGTACTGTTTGCTATACGGCCACGACGCGCAACTGATTTCCAAAATTCATCTTTCTCCTGTGAGGATGGAACTTACGACCGCTGGTTTATTAGACCAGTGCTCTACCACTGAGCTAAAGAGGCGCGGCCTAGCGGTACTCTTGGGTACTTCGTCCTTACGATCGTCTGCATCATCAGACTTTAGCTGACAACACTTCATATTACCGGCTAATATTTGCAGCTATGGCGACAAATTACTGCTTGACTACACATCTGACACGTAACCGATGTGCTCTCCAAACAACAACACTTGCATTTCAGAACATGTCTTTCACACATGTCTACAAAATCACCTTCACCTTCAAATACAGCTTCCTTGCGACTGACAGAGACGTAGGCAAAGTTTAAAGTTGCTATTTCCATTAAATCTCGTTAATCAGAAAAACGGTAATTTACACTTGCAGCGGAACAAAATTCCGTTCCGCCCAGCGTCTGGCTCGAACCCACAACCCTGGGATTAAGAGTCTGACGCTCTACCGACTGAGCTAGCCGGCTACCTCGGTGAATAACTGCCGGGTAGCACGTCACACAGTACTCGTTTGTGTTGGGTGGTCCCATACAGAATCTCTCCATGATGCCTAATGTTTTCCTAACGTCACACTCGTCACGTACTTCACTTTTATGTCATAATCATTTCTGAGAGGTAAAGAAATTGCATGACAACATGCAGAGCTAGTGGCGTCAAAATTAACGCACATACTTTATGTGACTCAAAAGCCGAACGAGTTACTTTCCGACGTTGTTTTAGATGTGCAAGTGATAGTCAAAACTCGCTGTGTCGGCACTCTGCCGACCATTTCGCTAGTTAACACCGGTCTTGTTGTGTGTGTTTCAAGCTCAAGAGCATCTCCAAGCAAAAAATGGTCAACAGCAACATTCAGACGGTTTCGTACTGCTCAATTGCTACATTAAAACGTTATGTTTCTTTTTCAGAACTGGAAAAACACAAGCGTGACAGCATTCGAACCTGTAATCTTCAGATCCGAAGTCCGACGCCTTATCCATTAGGCCACACGGTCACTGACGACCAACATTTACATGTATACGACTCATCTCGAAACGCTCACACCCCTGAGGATTTGTGTTTTCGTTCTACACAGCCGCTGCCCCTTGCTCTTTCCCACCCATTCGTTACATTCAACCTCTGACGAGACCGACCAAATATAGACTGTGAAACAAGACCACACACTTTGTGCATTCGGAATCGAAGGCAGGGCGTCCCTCGCCGCATTTGCTACGATTGCCATTTGCTACTTCTGCAGAAGCGGCGGCGGCGGCGACGACGACGACGACGACGACGACGACGAATATCGCGAGAGGCTCTGAGATATGTGAGAAATACATCTATAAAATGTAATTCAGACTGCCTCGTCCCACCTTATGCTGTACCGCTTTGGCAAATGCTTTATCTGCGCCATTCGCCTTAATCGCATCTGAGAGTGATTCTTAAAAAAACGCCTGTCGCTAATTGTTCGTCATCACAGGTACTGTTTGCTATACGGCCACGACGCGCAACTGATTTCCAAAATTCATCTTTCTCCTGTGAGGATGGAACTTACGACCGCTGGTTTATTAGACCAGTGCTCTACCACTGAGCTAAAGAGGCGCGGCCTAGCGGTACTCTTGGGTACTTCGTCCTTACGATCGTCTGCATCATCAGACTTTAGCTGACAACACTTCATATTACCGGCTAATATTTGCAGCTATGGCGACAAATTACTGCTTGACTACACATCTGACACGTAACCGATGTGCTCTCCAAACAACAACACTTGCATTTCAGAACATGTCTTTCACACATGTCTACAAAATCACCTTCACCTTCAAATACAGCTTCCTTGCGACTGACAGAGACGTAGGCAAAGTTTAAAGTTGCTATTTCCATTAAATCTCGTTAATCAGAAAAACGGTAATTTACACTTGCAGCGGAACAAAATTCCGTTCCGCCCAGCGTCTGGCTCGAACCCACGACCCTGGGATTAAGAGTCTGACGCTCTACCGACTGAGCTAGCCGGCTACCTCGGTGAATAACTGCCGGGTAGCACGTCACACAGTACTCGTTTGTGTTGGGTGGTCCCATACAGAATCTCTCCATGATGCCTAATGTTTTCCTAACGTCACACTCGTCACGTACTTCACTTTTATGTCATAATCATTTCTGAGAGGTAAAGAAATTGCATGACAACATGCAGAGCTAGTGGCGTCAAAATTAACGCACATACTTTATGTGACTCAAAAGCCGAACGAGTTACTTTCCGACGTTGTTTTAGATGTGCAAGTGATAGTCAAAACTCGCTGTGTCGGCACTCTGCCGACCATTTCGCTAGTTAACACCGGTCTTGTTGTGTGTGTTTCAAGCTCAAGAGCATCTCCAAGCAAAAAATGGTCAACAGCAACATTCAGACGGTTTCGTACTGCTCAATTGCTACATTAAAACGTTATGTTTCTTTTTCAGAACTGGAAAAACACAAGTGTGACAGCATTCGAACCTGTAATCTTCAGATCCGAAGTCCGACGCCTTATCCATTAGGCCACACGGTCACTGACGACCAACATTTACATGTATACGACTCATCTCGAAACGCTCACACCCCTGAGGATTTGTGTTTTCGTTCTACACAGCCGCTGCCCCTTGCTCTTTCCCACCCATTCGTTACATTCAACCTCTGACGAGACCGACCAAATATAGACTGTGAAACAAGACCACACACTTTGTGCATTCGGAATCGAAGGCAGGGCGTCCCTCGCCGCATTTGCTACGATTGCCATTTGCTACTTCTGCAGAAGCGGCGGCGGCGGCGACGACGACGACGACGACGACGACGACGACGAATATCGCGAGAGGCTCTGAGATATGTGAGAAATACATCTATAAAATGTAATTCAGACTGCCTCGTCCCACCTTATGCTGTACCGCTTTGGCAAATGCTTTATCTGCGCCATTCGCCTTAATCGCATCTGAGAGTGATTCTTAAAAAAACGCCTGTCGCTAATTGTTCGTCATCACAGGTACTGTTTGCTATACGGCCACGACGCGCAACTGATTTCCAAAATTCATCTTTCTCCTGTGAGGATGGAACTTACGACCGCTGGTTTATTAGACCAGTGCTCTACCACTGAGCTAAAGAGGCGCGGCCTAGCGGTACTCTTGGGTACTTCGTCCTTACGATCGTCTGCATCATCAGACTTTAGCTGACAACACTTCATATTACCGGCTAATATTTGCAGCTATGGCGACAAATTACTGCTTGACTACACATCTGACACGTAACCGATGTGCTCTCCAAACAACAACACTTGCATTTCAGAACATGTCTTTCACACATGTCTACAAAATCACCTTCACCTTCAAATACAGCTTCCTTGCGACTGACAGAGACGTAGGCAAAGTTTAAAGTTGCTATTTCCATTAAATCTCGTTAATCAGAAAAACGGTAATTTACACTTGCAGCGGAACAAAATTCCGTTCCGCCCAGCGTCTGGCTCGAACCCACGACCCTGGGATTAAGAGTCTGACGCTCTACCGACTGAGCTAGCCGGCTACCTCGGTGAATAACTGCCGGGTAGCACGTCACACAGTACTCGTTTGTGTTGGGTGGTCCCATACAGAATCTCTCCATGATGCCTAATGTTTTCCTAACGTCACACTCATCACGTACTTCACTTTTATGTCATAATCATTTCTGAGAGGTAAAGAAATTGCATGACAACATGCAGAGCTAGTGGCGTCAAAATTAACGCACATACTTTATGTGACTCAAAAGCCGAACGAGTTACTTTCCGACGTTGTTTTAGATGTGCAAGTGATAGTCAAAACTCGCTGTGTCGGCACTCTGCCGACCATTTCGCTAGTTAACACCGGTCTTGTTGTGTGTGTTTCAAGCTCAAGAGCATCTCCAAGCAAAAAATGGTCAACAGCAACATTCAGACGGTTTCGTACTGCTCAATTGCTACATTAAAACGTTATGTTTCTTTTTCAGAACTGGAAAAACACAAGCGTGACAGCATTCGAACCTGTAATCTTCAGATCCGAAGTCCGACGCCTTATCCTTTAGGCCACACGGTCACTGACGACCAACATTTACATGTATACGACTCATCTCGAAACGCTCACACCCCTGAGGATTTGTGTTTTCGTTCTACACAGCCGCTGCCCCTTGCTCTTTCCCACCCATTCGTTACATTCAACCTCTGACGAGACCGACCAAATATAGACTGTGAAACAAGACCACACACTTTGTGCATTCGGAATCGAAGGCAGGGCGTCCCTCGCCGCATTTGCTACGGTTGCCATTTGCTACTTCTGCAGAAGCGGCGGCGGCGGCGACGACGACGACGACGACGACGACGAATAACGCGAAAGGCTCTGAGATATGTGAGAAATACATCTATAAAATGTAATTCAGACTGCCTCGTCCCACCTTATGCTGTACCGCTTTGGCAAATGCTTTATCTGCGCCATTCGCCTTAATCGCATCTGAGAGTGATTCTTAAAAAAACGCCTGTCGCTAATTGTTCGTCATCACAGGTACTGTTTGCTATACGGCCACGACGCGCAACTGATTTCCAAAATTCATCTTTCTCCTGTGAGGATGGAACTTACGACCCCTGGTTTATTAGACCAGTGCTCTACCACTGAGCTAAAGACGCGTGGCCTAGCGGTACTCTTGGGTACTTCGTTCTTACGGTCGTCTGCATCATCAGACTTTAGCTGACAACACTTCATATTACCGGCTAATATTTGCAGCTATGGCGACAAATTACTGCTTGACTACACATCTGACACGTAACCGATGTGCTCTCCAAACAACAACACTTGCATTTCAGAACATGTCTTTCACACATGTCTACAAAATCACCTTCACCTTCAAATACAGCTTCCTTGCGACTGACAGAGACGTAGGCAAAGTTTAAAGTTGCTATTTCCATTAAATCTCGTTAATCAGAAAAACGGTAATTTACACTTGCAGCGGAACAAAATTCCGTTCCGCCCAGCGTCTGGCTCGAACCCACGACCCTGGGATTAAGAGTCTGACGCTCTACCGACTGAGCTAGCCGGCTACCTCGGTGAATAACTGCCGGGTAGCACGTCACACAGTACTCGTTTGTGTTGGGTGGTCCCATACAGAATCTCTCCATGATGCCTAATGTTTTCCTAACGTCACACTCGTCACGTACTTCACTTTTATGTCATAATCATTTCTGAGAGGTAAAGAAATTGCATGACAACATGCAGAGCTAGTGGCGTCAAAATTAACGCACATACTTTATGTGACTCAAAAGCCGAACGAGTTACTTTCCGACGTTGTTTTAGATGTGCAAGTGATAGTCAAAACTCGCTGTGTCGGCACTCTGCCGACCATTTCGCTAGTTAACACCGGTCTTGTTGTGTGTGTTTCAAGCTCAAGAGCATCTCCAAGCAAAAAATGGTCAACAGCAACATTCAGACGGTTTCGTACTGCTCAATTGCTACATTAAAACGTTATGTTTCTTTTTCAGAACTGGAAAAACACAAGTGTGACAGCATTCGAACCAGTAATCTTCAGATCCGAAGTCCGACGCCTTATCCATTAGGCCACACGGTCACTGACGACCAACATTTACATGTATACGACTCATCTCGAAACGCTCACACCCCTGAGGATTTGTGTTTTCGTTCTACACAGCCGCTGCCCCTTGCTCTTTCCCACCCATTCGTTACATTCAACCTCTGACGAGACCGACCAAATATAGACTGTGAAACAAGACCACACACTTTGTGCATTCGGAATCGAAGGCAGGGCGTCCCTCGCCGCATTTGCTACGATTGCCATTTGCTACTTCTGCAGAAGCGGCGGCGGCGGCGACGACGACGACGACGACGACGAATATCGCGAGAGGCTCTGAGATATGTGAGAAATACATCTATAAAATGTAATTCAGACTGCCTCGTCCCACCTTATGCTGTACCGCTTTGGCAAATGCTTTATCTGCGCCATTCGCCTTAATCGCATCTGAGAGTGATTCTTAAAAAAACGCCTGTCGCTAATTGTTCGTCATCACAGGTACTGTTTGCTATACGGCCACGACGCGCAACTGATTTCCAAAATTCATCTTTCTCCTGTGAGGATGGAACTTACGACCGCTGGTTTATTAGACCAGTGCTCTACCACTGAGCTAAAGAGGCGCGGCCTAGCGGTACTCTTGGGTACTTCGTCCTTACGATCGTCTGCATCATCAGACTTTAGCTGACAACACTTCATATTACCGGCTAATATTTGCAGCTATGGCGACAAATTACTGCTTGACTACACATCTGACACGTAACCGATGTGCTCTCCAAACAACAACACTTGCATTTCAGAACATGTCTTTCACACATGTCTACAAAATCACCTTCACCTTCAAATACAGCTTCCTTGCGACTGACAGAGACGTAGGCAAAGTTTAAAGTTGCTATTTCCATTAAATCTCGTTAATCAGAAAAACGGTAATTTACACTTGCAGCGGAACAAAATTCCGTTCCGCCCAGCGTCTGGCTCGAACCCACGACCCTGGGATTAAGAGTCTGACGCTCTACCGACTGAGCTAGCCGGCTACCTCGGTGAATAACTGCCGGGTAGCACGTCACACAGTACTCGTTTGTGTTGGGTGGTCCCATACAGAATCTCTCCATGATGCCTAATGTTTTCCTAACGTCACACTCATCACGTACTTCACTTTTATGTCATAATCATTTCTGAGAGGTAAAGAAATTGCATGACAACATGCAGAGCTAGTGGCGTCAAAATTAACGCACATACTTTATGTGACTCAAAAGCCGAACGAGTTACTTTCCGACGTTGTTTTAGATGTGCAAGTGATAGTCAAAACTCGCTGTGTCGGCACTCTGCCGACCATTTCGCTAGTTAACACCGGTCTTGTTGTGTGTGTTTCAAGCTCAAGAGCATCTCCAAGCAAAAAATGGTCAACAGCAACATTCAGACGGTTTCGTACTGCTCAATTGCTACATTAAAACGTTATGTTTCTTTTTCAGAACTGGAAAAACACAAGCGTGACAGCATTCGAACCTGTAATCTTCAGATCCGAAGTCCGACGCCTTATCCTTTAGGCCACACGGTCACTGACGACCAACATTTACATGTATACGACTCATCTCGAAACGCTCACACCCCTGAGGATTTGTGTTTTCGTTCTACACAGCCGCTGCCCCTTGCTCTTTCCCACCCATTCGTTACATTCAACCTCTGACGAGACCGACCAAATATAGACTGTGAAACAAGACCACACACTTTGTGCATTCGGAATCGAAGGCAGGGCGTCCCTCGCCGCATTTGCTACGGTTGCCATTTGCTACTTCTGCAGAAGCGGCGGCGGCGGCGACGACGACGACGACGACGACGACGAATAACGCGAAAGGCTCTGAGATATGTGAGAAATACATCTATAAAATGTAATTCAGACTGCCTCGTCCCACCTTATGCTGTACCGCTTTGGCAAATGCTTTATCTGCGCCATTCGCCTTAATCGCATCTGAGAGTGATTCTTAAAAAAACGCCTGTCGCTAATTGTTCGTCATCACAGGTACTGTTTGCTATACGGCCACGACGCGCAACTGATTTCCAAAATTCATCTTTCTCCTGTGAGGATGGAACTTACGACCCCTGGTTTATTAGACCAGTGCTCTACCACTGAGCTAAAGACGCGTGGCCTAGCGGTACTCTTGGGTACTTCGTTCTTACGGTCGTCTGCATCATCAGACTTTAGCTGACAACACTTCATATTACCGGCTAATATTTGCAGCTATGGCGACAAATTACTGCTTGACTACACATCTGACACGTAACCGATGTGCTCTCCAAACAACAACACTTGCATTTCAGAACATGTCTTTCACACATGTCTACAAAATCACCTTCACCTTCAAATACAGCTTCCTTGCGACTGACAGAGACGTAGGCAAAGTTTAAAGTTGCTATTTCCATTAAATCTCGTTAATCAGAAAAACGGTAATTTACACTTGCAGCGGAACAAAATTCCGTTCCGCCCAGCGTCTGGCTCGAACCCACGACCCTGGGATTAAGAGTCTGACGCTCTACCGACTGAGCTAGCCGGCTACCTCGGTGAATAACTGCCGGGTAGCACGTCACACAGTACTCGTTTGTGTTGGGTGGTCCCATACAGAATCTCTCCATGATGCCTAATGTTTTCCTAACGTCACACTCGTCACGTACTTCACTTTTATGTCATAATCATTTCTGAGAGGTAAAGAAATTGCATGACAACATGCAGAGCTAGTGGCGTCAAAATTAACGCACATACTTTATGTGACTCAAAAGCCGAACGAGTTACTTTCCGACGTTGTTTTAGATGTGCAAGTGATAGTCAAAACTCGCTGTGTCGGCACTCTGCCGACCATTTCGCTAGTTAACACCGGTCTTGTTGTGTGTGTTTCAAGCTCAAGAGCATCTCCAAGCAAAAAATGGTCAACAGCAACATTCAGACGGTTTCGTACTGCTCAATTGCTACATTAAAACGTTATGATTCTTTTTCAGAACTGGAAAAACACAAGCGTGACAGCATTCGAACCTGTAATCTTCAGATCCGAAGTCCGACGCCTTATCCATTAGGCCACACGGTCACTGACGACCAACATTTACATGTATACGACTCATCTCGAAACGCTCACACCCCTGAGGATTTGTGTTTTCGTTCTACACAGCCGCTGCCCCTTGCTCTTTCCCACCCATTCGTTACATTCAACCTCTGACGAGACCGACCAAATATAGACTGTGAAACAAGACCACACACTTTGTGCATTCGGAATCGAAGGCAGGGCGTCCCTCGCCGCATTTGCTACGATTGCCATTTGCTACTTCTGCAGAAGCGGCGGCGGCGACGACGACGACGACGACGACGACGACGACGACGACGACGAATATCGCGAGAGGCTCTGAGATATGTGAGAAATACATCTATAAAATGTAATTCAGACTGCCTCGTCCCACCTTATGCTGTACCGCTTTGGCAAATGCTTTATCTGCGCCATTCGCCTTAATCGCATCTGAGAGTGATTCTTAAAAAAACGCCTGTCGCTAATTGTTCGTCATCACAGGTACTGTTTGCTATACGGCCACGACGCGCAACTGATTTCCAAAATTCATCTTTCTACTGTGAGGATGGAACTTACGACCGCTGGTTTATTAGACCAGTGCTCTACCACTGAGCTAAAGAGGCGCTGCCTAGCGGTACTCTTGGGTACTTCGTCCTTACGGTCGTCTGCATCATCCGACTTCAGCTGACAACACTTCATATTACCGGCTAATATTTGCAGCTATGGCGACAAATTACTGCTTGACTACACATCTGACACGTAACCGATGTGCTCTCCAAACAACAACACTTGCATTTCAGAACATGTCTTTCACACATGTCTACAAAATCACCTTCACCTTCAAATACAGCTTCCTTGCGACTGACAGAGACGTAGGCAAAGTTTAAAGTTGCTATTTCCATTAAATCTCGTTAATCAGAAAAACGGTAATTTACACTTGCAGCGGAACAAAATTCCGTTCCGCCCAGCGTCTGGCTCGAACCCACGACCCTGGGATTAAGAGTCTGACGCTCTACCGACTGAGCTAGCCGGCTACCTCGGTGAATAACTGCCGGGTAGCACGTCACACAGTACTCGTTTGTGTTGGGTGGTCCCATACAGAATCTCTCCATGATGCCTAATGTTTTCCTAACGTCACACTCGTCACGTACTTCACTTTTATGTCATAATCATTTCTGAGAGGTAAAGAAATTGCATGACAACATGCAGAGCTAGTGGCGTCAAAATTAACGCACATACTTTATGTGACTCAAAAGCCGAACGAGTTACTTTCCGACGTTGTTTTAGATGTGCAAGTGATAGTCAAAACTCGCTGTGTCGGCACTCTGCCGACCATTTCGCTAGTTAACACCGGTCTTGTTGTGTGTGTTTCAAGCTCAAGAGCATCTCCAAGCAAAAAATGGTCAACAGCAACATTCAGACGGTTTCGTACTGCTCAATTGCTACATTAAAACGTTATGATTCTTTTTCAGAACTGGAAAAACACAAGCGTGACAGCATTCGAACCTGTAATCTTCAGATCCGAAGTCCGACGCCTTATCCATTAGGCCACACGGTCACTGACGACCAACATTTACATGTATACGACTCATCTCGAAACGCTCACACCCCTGAGGATTTGTGTTTTCGTTCTACACAGCCGCTGCCCCTTGCTCTTTCCCACCCATTCGTTACATTCAACCTCTGACGAGACCGACCAAATATAGACTGTGAAACAAGACCACACACTTTGTGCATTCGGAATCGAAGGCAGGGCGTCCCTCGCCGCATTTGCTACGATTGCCATTTGCTACTTCTGCAGAAGCGGCGGCGGCGGCGACGACGACGACGACGACGACGACGACGACGACGACGACGAATATCGCGAGAGGCTCTGAGATATGTGAGAAATACATCTATAAAATGTAATTCAGACTGCCTCGTCCCACCTTATGCTGTACCGCTTTGGCAAATGCTTTATCTGCGCCATTCGCCTTAATCGCATCTGAGAGTGATTCTTAAAAAAACGCCTGTCGCTAATTGTTCGTCATCACAGGTACTGTTTGCTATACGGCCACGACGCGCAACTGATTTCCAAAATTCATCTTTCTCCTGTGAGGATGGAACTTACGACCGCTGGTTTATTAGACCAGTGCTCTACCACTGAGCTAAAGAGGCGCGGCCTAGCGGTACTCTTGGGTACTTCGTCCTTACGGTCGTCTGCATCATCAGACTTTAGCTGACAACACTTCATATTACCGGCTAATATTTGCAGCTATGGCGACAAATTACTGCTTGACTACACATCTGACACGTAACCGATGTGCTCTCCAAACAACAACACTTGCATTTCAGAACATGTCTTTCACACATGTCTACAAAATCACCTTCACCTTCAAATACAGCTTCCTTGCGACTGACAGAGACGTAGGCAAAGTTTAAAGTTGCTATTTCCATTATATCTCGTTAATCAGAAAAACGGTAATTTACACTTGCAGCGGAACAAAATTCCGTTCCGCCCAGCGTCTGGCTCGAACCCACGACCCTGGGATTAAGAGTCTGACGCTCTACCGACTGAGCTAGCCGGCTACCTCGGTGAATAACTGCCGGGTAGCACGTCACACAGTACTCGTTTGTGTTGGGTGGTCCCATACAGAATCTCTCCATGATGCCTAATGTTTTCCTAACGTCACACTCGTCACGTACTTCACTTTTATGTCATAATCATTTCTGAGAGGTAAAGAAATTGCATGACAACATGCAGAGCTAGTGGCGTCAAAATTAACGCACATACTTTATGTGACTCAAAAGCCGAACGAGTTACTTTCCGACGTTGTTTTAGATGTGCAAGTGATAGTCAAAACTCGCTGTGTCGGCACTCTGCCGACCATTTCGCTAGTTAACACCGGTCTTGTTGTGTGTGTTTCAAGCTCAAGAGCATCTCCAAGCAAAAAATGGTCAACAGCAACATTCAGACGGTTTCGTACTGCTCAATTGCTACATTAAAACGTTATGATTCTTTTTCAGAACTGGAAAAACACAAGCGTGACAGCATTCGAACCTGTAATCTTCAGATCCGAAGTCCGACGCCTTATCCATTAGGCCACACGGTCACTGACGACCAACATTTACATGTATACGACTCATCTCGAAACGCTCACACCCCTGAGGATTTGTGTTTTCGTTCTACACAGCCGCTGCCCCTTGCTCTTTCCCACCCATTCGTTACATTCAACCTCTGACGAGACCGACCAAATATAGACTGTGAAACAAGACCACACACTTTGTGCATTCGGAATCGAAGGCAGGGCGTCCCTCGCCGCATTTGCTACGATTGCCATTTGCTACTTCTGCAGAAGCGGCGGCGGCGGCGACGACGACGACGACGACGACGACGACGACGACGACGACGACGAATATCGCGAGAGGCTCTGAGATATGTGAGAAATACATCTATAAAATGTAATTCAGACTGCCTCGTCCCACCTTATGCTGTACCGCTTTGGCAAATGCTTTATCTGCGCCATTCGCCTTAATCGCATCTGAGAGTGATTCTTAAAAAAACGCCTGTCGCTAATTGTTCGTCATCACAGGTACTGTTTGCTATACGGCCACGACGCGCAACTGATTTCCAAAATTCATCTTTCTCCTGTGAGGATGGAACTTACGACCGCTGGTTTATTAGACAAGTGCTCTACCACTGAGCTAAAGAGGCGCGGCCTAGCGGTACTCTTGGGTACTTCGTCCTTACGGTCGTCTGCATCATCAGACTTTAGCTGACAACACTTCATATTACCGGCTAATATTTGCAGCTATGGCGACAAATTACTGCTTGACTACACATCTGACACGTAACCGATGTGCTCTCCAAACAACAACACTTGCATTTCAGAACATGTCTTTCACACATGTCTACAAAATCACCTTCACCTTCAAATACAGCTTCCTTGCGACTGACAGAGACGTAGGCAAAGTTTAAAGTTGCTATTTCCATTAAATCTCGTTAATCAGAAAAACGGTAATTTACACTTGCAGCGGAACAAAATTCCGTTCCGCCCAGCGTCTGGCTCGAACCCACGACCCTGGGATTAAGAGTCTGACGCTCTACCGACTGAGCTAGCCGGCTACCTCGGTGAATAACTGCCGGGTAGCACGTCACACAGTACTCGTTTGTGTTGGGTGGTCCCATACAGAATCTCTCCATGATGCCTAATGTTTTCCTAACGTCACACTCGTCACGTACTTCACTTTTATGTCATAATCATTTCTGAGAGGTAAAGAAATTGCATGACAACATGCAGAGCTAGTGGCGTCAAAATTAACGCACATACTTTATGTGACTCAAAAGCCGAACGAGTTACTTTCCGACGTTGTTTTAGATGTGCAAGTGATAGTCAAAACTCGCTGTGTCGGCACTCTGCCGACCATTTCGCTAGTTAACACCGGTCTTGTTGTGTGTGTTTCAAGCTCAAGAGCATCTCCAAGCAAAAAATGGTCAACAGCAACATTCAGACGGTTTCGTACTGCTCAATTCCTACATTAAAACGTTATGTTTCTTTTTCAGAACTGGAAAAACACAAGCGTGACAGCATTCGAACCTGTAATCTTCAGATCCGAAGTCCGACGCCTTATCCATTAGGCCACACGGTCACTGACGACCAACATTTACATGTATACGACTCATCTCGAAACGCTCACACCCCTGAGGATTTGTGTTTTCGTTCTACACAGCCGCTGCCCCTTGCTCTTTCCCACCCATTCGTTACATTCAACCTCTGACGAGACCGACCAAATATAGACTGTGAAACAAGACCACACACTTTGTGCATTCGGAATCGAAGGCAGGGCGTCCCTCGCCGCATTTGCTACGATTGCCATTTGCTACTTCTGCAGAAGCGGCGGCGGCGGCGACGACGACGACGACGACGACGACGACGACGACGACGACGACGAATATCGCGAGAGGCTCTGAGATATGTGAGAAATACATCTATAAAATGTAATTCAGACTGCCTCGTCCCACCTTATGCTGTACCGCTTTGGCAAATGCTTTATGTGCGCCATTCGCCTTAATCGCATCTGAGAGTGATTCTTAAAAAAACGCCTGTCGCTAATTGTTCGTCATCACAGGTACTGTTTGCTATACGGCCACGACGCGCAACTGATTTCCAAAATTCATCTTTCTCCTGTGAGGATGGAACTTACGACCGCTGGTTTATTAGACCAGTGCTCTACCACTGAGCTAAAGAGGCGCGGCCTAGCGGTACTCTTGGGTACTTCGTCCTTACGGTCGTCTGCATCATCAGACTTTAGCTGACAACACTTCATATTACCGGCTAATATTTGCAGCTATGGCGACAAATTACTGCTTGGCTACACATCTGACACGTAACCGATGTGCTCTCCAAACAACAACACTTGCATTTCAGAACATGTCTTTCACACATGTCTACAAAATCACCTTCACCTTCAAATACAGCTTCCTTGCGACTGACAGAGACGTAGGCAAAGTTTAAAGTTGCTATTTCCATTAAATCTCGTTAATCAGAAAAACGGTAATTTACACTTGCAGCGGAACAAAATTCCGTTCCGCCCAGCGTCTGGCTCGAACCCACGACCCTGGGATTAAGAGTCTGACGCTCTACCGACTGAGCTAGCCGGCTACCTCGGTGAATAACTGCCAGGTAGCACGTCACACAGTACTCGTTTGTGTTGGGTGGTCCCATACAGAATCTCTCCATGATGCCTAATGTTTTCCTAACGTCACACTCGTCACGTACTTCACTTTTATGTCATAATCATTTCTGAGAGGTAAAGAAATTGTATGACAACATGCAGAGCTAGTGGCGTCAAAATTAACGCACATACTTTATGTGACTCAAAAGCCGAACGAGTTACTTTCCGACGTTGTTTTAGATGTGCAAGTGATAGTCAAAACTCGCTGTGTCGGCACTCTGCCGACCATTTCGCTAGTTAACACCGGTCTTGTTGTGTGTGTTTCAAGCTCAAGAGCATCTCCAAGCAAAAAATGGTCAACAGCAACATTCAGACGGTTTCGTACTGCTCAATTGCTACATTAAAACGTTATGATTCTTTTTCAGAACTGGAAAAACACAAGCGTGACAGCATTCGAACCTGTAATCTTCAGATCCGAAGTCCGACGCCTTATCCATTAGGCCACACGGTCAATGACGACCAACATTTACATGTATACGACTCATCTCGAAACGCTCACACCCCTGAGGATTTGTGTTTTCGTTCTACACAGCCGCTGCCCCTTGCTCTTTCCCACCCATTCGTTACATTCAACCTCTGACGGGACCGACCAAATATAGACTGTGAAACAAGACCACACACTTTGTGCATTCGGAATCGAAGGCAGGGCGTCCCTCGCCGCATTTGCTACGATTGCCATTTGCTACTTCTGCAGAAGCGGCGGCGGCGACGACGACGACGACGACGACGACGACGACGACGACGACGAATATCGCGAGAGGCTCTGAGATATGTGAGAAATACATCTATAAAATGTAATTCAGACTGCCTCGTCCCACCTTATGCTGTACCGCTTTGGCAAATGCTTTATCTGCGCCATTCGCCTTAATCGCATCTGAGAGTGATTCTTAAAAAAACGCCTGTCGCTAATTGTTCGTCATCACAGGTACTGTTTGCTATACGGCCACGACGCGCAACTGATTTCCAAAATTCATCTTTCTCCTGTGAGGATGGAACTTACGACCGCTGGTTTATTAGACCAGTGCTCTACCACTGAGCTAAAGAGGCGCGGCCTAGCGGTACTCTTGGGTACTTCGTCCTTACGATCGTCTGCATCATCAGACTTTAGCTGACAACACTTCATATTACCGGCTAATATTTGCAGCTATGGCGACAAATTACTGCTTGACTACACATCTGACACGTAACCGATGTGCTCTCCAAACAACAACACTTGCATTTCAGAACATGTCTTTCACACATGTCTACAAAATCACCTTCACCTTCAAATACAGCTTCCTTGCGACTGACAGAGACGTAGGCAAAGTTTAAAGTTGCTATTTCCATTAAATCTCGTTAATCATAAAAACGGTAATTTACACTTGCAGCGGAACAAAATTCCGTTCCGCCCAGCGTCTGGCTCGAACCCACGACCCTGGGATTAAGAGTCTGACGCTCTACCGACTGAGCTAGCCGGCTACCTCGGTGAATAACTGCCGGGTAGCACGTCACACAGTACTCGTTTGTGTTGGGTGGTCCCATACAGAATCTCTCCATGATGCCTAATGTTTTCCTAACGTCACACTCGTCACGTACTTCACTTTTATGTCATAATCATTTCTGAGAGGTAAAGAAATTGCATGACAACATGCAGAGCTAGTGGCGTCAAAATTAACGCACATACTTTATGTGACTCAAAAGCCGAACGAGTTACTTTCCGACGTTGTTTTAGATGTGCAAGTGATAGTCAAAACTCGCTGTGTCGGCACTCTGCCGACCATTTCGCTAGTTAACACCGGTCTTGTTGTGTGTGTTTCAAGCTCAAGAGCATCTCCAAGCAAAAAATGGTCAACAGCAACATTCAGACGGTTTCGTACTGCTCAATTGCTACATTAAAACGTTATGTTTCTTTTTCAGAACTGGAAAAACACAAGCGTGACAGCATTCGAACCTGTAATCTTCAGATCCGAAGTCCGACGCCTTATCCATTAGGCCACACGGTCACTGACGACCAACATTTACATGTATACGACTCATCTCGAAACGCTCACACCCCTGAAGATTTGTGTTTTCGTTCTACACAGCCGCTGCCCCTTGCTCTTTCCCACCCATTCGTTACATTCAACCTCTGACGAGACCGACCAAATATAGACTGTGAAACAAGACCACACACTTTGTGCATTCGGAATCGAAGGCAGGGCGTCCCTCGCCGCATTTGCTACGATTGCCATTTGCTACTTCTGCAGAAGCGGCGGCGGCGGCGACGACGACGACGACGACGACGACGACGACGACGACGAATATCGCGAGAGGCTCTGAGATATGTGAGAAATACATCTATAAAATGTAATTCAGACTGCCTCGTCCCACCTTATGCTGTACCGCTTTGGCAAATGCTTTATCTGCGCCATTCGCCTTAATCGCATCTGAGAGTGATTCTTAAAAAAACGCCTGTCGCTAATTGTTCGTCATCACAGGTACTGTTTGCTATACGGCCACGACGCGCAACTGATTTCCAAAATTCATCTTTCTCCTGTGAGGATGGAACTTACGACCGCTGGTTTATTAGACCAGTGCTCTACCACTGAGCTAAAGAGGCGCGGCCTAGCGGTACTCTTGGGTACTTCGTCCTTACGGTCGTCTGCATCATCAGACTTTAGCTGACAACACTTCATATTACCGGCTAATATTTGCAGCTATGGCGACAAATTACTGCTTGACTACACATCTGACACGTAACCGATGTGCTCTCCAAACAACAACACTTGCATTTCAGAACATGTCTTTCACACATGTCTACAAAATCACCTTCACCTTCAAATACAGCTTCCTTGCGACTGACAGAGACGTAGGCAAAGTTTAAAGTTGCTATTTCCATTAAATCTCGTTAATCAGAAAAACGGTAATTTACACTTGCAGCGGAACAAAATTCCGTTCCGCCCAGCGTCTGGCTCGAACCCACGACCCTGGGATTAAGAGTCTGACGCTCTACCGACTGAGCTAGCCGGCTACCTCGGTGAATAACTGCCGGGTAGCACGTCACACAGTACTCGTTTGTGTTGGGTGGTCCCATACAGAATCTCTCCATGATGCCTAATGTTTTCCTAACGTCACACTCGTCACGTACTTCACTTTTATGTCATAATCATTTCTGAGAGGTAAAGAAATTGCATGACAACATGCAGAGCTAGTGGCGTCAAAATTAACGCACATACTTTATGTGACTCAAAAGCCGAACGAGTTACTTTCCGACGTTGTTTTAGATGTGCAAGTGATAGTCAAAACTCGCTGTGTCGGCACTCTGCCGACCATTTCGCTAGTTAACACCGGTCTTGTTGTGTGTGTTTCAAGCTCAAGAGCATCTCCAAGCAAAAAATGGTCAACAGCAACATTCAGACGGTTTCGTACTGCTCAATTGCTACATTAAAACGTTATGTTTCTTTTTCAGAACTGGAAAAACACAAGCGTGACAGCATTCGAACCTGTAATCTTCAGATCCGAAGTCCGACGCCTTATCCATTAGGCCACACGGTCACTGACGACCAACATTTACATGTATACGACTCATCTCGAAACGCTCACACCCCTGAGGATTTGTGTTTTCGTTCTACACAGCCGCTGCCCCTTGCTCTTTCCCACCCATTCGTTACATTCAACCTCTGACGAGACCGACCAAATATAGACTGTGAAACAAGACCACACACTTTGTGCATTCGGAATCGAAGGCAGGGCGTCCCTCGCCGCATTTGCTACGATTGCCATTTGCTACTTCTGCAGAAGCGGCGGCGGCGACGACGACGACGACGACGACGACGAATATCGCGAGAGGCTCTGAGATATGTGAGAAATACATCTATAAAATGTAATTCAGACTGCCTCGTCCCACCTTATGCTGTACCGCTTTGGCAAATGCTTTATCTGCGCCATTCGCCTTAATCGCATCTGAGAGTGATTCTTAAAAAAACGCCTGTCGCTAATTGTTCGTCATCACAGGTACTGTTTGCTATACGGCCACGACGCGCAACTGATTTCCAAAATTCATCTTTCTCCTGTGAGGATGGAACTTACGACCGCTGGTTTATTAGACCAGTGCTCTACCACTGAGCTAAAGAGGCGCGGCCTAGCGGTACTCTTGGGTACTTCGTCCTTACGGTCGTCTGCATCATCAGACTTTAGCTGACAACACTTCATATTACCGGCTAATATTTGCAGCTATGGCGACAAATTACTGCTTGACTACACATCTGACACGTAACCGATGTGCTCTCCAAACAACAACACTTGCATTTCAGAACATGTCTTTCACACATGTCTACAAAATCACCTTCACCTTCAAATACAGCTTCCTTGCGACTGACAGAGACGTAGGCAAAGTTTAAAGTTGCTATTTCCATTAAATCTCGTTAATCAGAAAAACGGTAATTTACACTTGCAGCGGAACAAAATTCCGTTCCGCCCAGCGTCTGGCTCGAACCCACGACCCTGGGATTAAGAGTCTGACGCTCTACCGACTGAGCTAGCCGGCTACCTCGGTGAATAACTGCCGGGTAGCTCGTCACACAGTACTCGTTTGTGTTGGGTGGTCCCATACAGAATCTCTCCATGATGCCTAATGTTTTCCTAACGTCACACTCGTCACGTACTTCACTTTTATGTCATAATCATTTCTGAGAGGTAAAGAAATTGCATGACAACATGCAGAGCTAGTGGCGTCAAAATTAACGCACATACTTTATGTGACTCAAAAGCCGAACGAGTTACTTTCCGACGTTGTTTTAGATGTGCAAGTGATAGTCAAAACTCGCTGTGTCGGCACTCTGCCGACCATTTCGCTAGTTAACACCGGTCTTGTTGTGTGTGTTTCAAGCTCAAGAGCATCTCCAAGCAAAAAATGGTCAACAGCAACATTCAGACGGTTTCGTACTGCTCAATTGCTACATTAAAACGTTATGTTTCTTTTTCAGAACTGGAAAAACACAAGCGTGACAGCATTCGAACCTGTAATCTTCAGATCCGAAGTCCGACGCCTTATCCATTAGGCCACACGGTCACTGACGACCAACATTTACATGTATACGACTCATCTCGAAACGCTCACACCCCTGAGGATTTGTGTTTTCGTTCTACACAGCCGCTGCCCCTTGCTCTTTCCCACCCATTCGTTACATTCAACCTCTGACGAGACCGACCAAATATAGACTGTGAAACAAGACCACACACTTTGTGCATTCGGAATCGAAGGCAGGGCGTCCCTCGCCGCATTTGCTACGATTGCCATTTGCTACTTCTGCAGAAGCGGCGGCGGCGGCGACGACGACGACGACGACGACGACGACGAATATCGCGAGAGGCTCTGAGATATGTGAGAAATACATCTATAAAATGTAATTCAGACTGCCTCGTCCCACCTTATGCTGTACCGCTTTGGCAAATGCTTTATCTGCGCCATTCGCCTTAATCGCATGTGAGAGTGATTCTTAAAAAATCGCCTGTCGCTAATTGTTCGTCATCACAGGTACTGTTTGCTATACGGCCACGACGCGCAACTGATTTCCAAAATTCATCTTTCTCCTGTGAGGATGGAACTTACGACCGCTGGTTTATTAGACCAGTGCTCTACCACTGAGCTAAAGAGGCGCGGCCTAGCGGTACTCTTGGGTACTTCGTCCTTACGGTCGTCTGCATCATCAGACTTTAGCTGACAACACTTCATATTACCGGCTAATATTTGCAGCTATGGCGACAAATTACTGCTTGACTACACATCTGACACGTAACCGATGTGCTCTCCAAACAACAACACTTGCATTTCAGAACATGTCTTTCACACATGTCTACAAAATCACCTTCACCTTCAAATACAGCTTCCTTGCGACTGACAGAGACGTAGGCAAAGTTTAAAGTTGCTATTTCCATTAAATCTCGTTAATCAGAAAAACGGTAATTTACACTTGCAGCGGAACAAAATTCCGTTCCGCCCAGCGTCTGGCTCGAACCCACGACCCTGGGATTAAGAGTCTGACGCTCTACCGACTGAGCTAGCCGGCTACCTCGGTGAATAACTGCCGGGTAGCACGTCACACAGTACTCGTTTGTGTTGGGTGGTCCCATACAGAATCTCTCCATGATGCCTAATGTTTTCCTAACGTCACACTCGTCACGTACTTCACTTTTATGTCATAATCATTTCTGAGAGGTAAAGAAATTGCATGACAACATGCAGAGCTAGTGGCGTCAAAATTAACGCACATACTTTATGTGACTCAAAAGCCGAACGAGTTACTTTCCGACGTTGTTTTAGATGTGCAAGTGATAGTCAAAACTCGCTGTGTCGGCACTCTGCCGACCATTTCGCTAGTTAACACCGGTCTTGTTGTGTGTGTTTCAAGCTCAAGAGCATCTCCAAGCAAAAAATGGTCAACAGCAACATTCAGACGGTTTCGTACTGCTCAATTGCTACATTAAAACGTTATGTTTCTTTTTCAGAACTGGAAAAACACAAGCGTGACAGCATTCGAACCTGTAATCTTCAGATCCGAAGTCCGACGCCTTATCCATTAGGCCACACGGTCACTGACGACCAACATTTACATGTATACGACTCATCTCGAAACGCTCACACCCCTGAGGATTTGTGTTTTCGTTCTACACAGCCGCTGCCCCTTGCTCTTTCCCACCCATTCGTTACATTCAACCTCTGACGAGACCGACCAAATATAGACTGTGAAACAAGACCACACACTTTGTGCATTCGGAATCGAAGGCAGGGCGTCCCTCGCCGCATTTGCTACGATTGCCATTTGCTACTTCTGCAGAAGCGGCGGCGGCGACGACGACGACGACGACGACGACGAATATCGCGAGAGGCTCTGAGATATGTGAGAAATACATCTATAAAATGTAATTCAGACTGCCTCGTCCCACCTTATGCTGTACCGCTTTGGCAAATGCTTTATCTGCGCCATTCGCCTTAATCGCATCTGAGAGTGATTCTTAAAAAAACGCCTGTCGCTAATTGTTCGTCATCACAGGTACTGTTTGCTATACGGCCACGACGCGCAACTGATTTCCAAAATTCATCTTTCTCCTGTGAGGATGGAACTTACGACCGCTGGTTTATTAGACCAGTGCTCTACCACTGAGCTAAAGAGGCGCGGCCTAGCGGTACTCTTGGGTACTTCGTCCTTACGGTCGTCTGCATCATCAGACTTTAGCTGACAACACTTCATATTACCGGCTAATATTTGCAGCTATGGCGACAAATTACTGCTTGACTACACATCTGACACGTAACCGATGTGCTCTCCAAACAACAACACTTGCATTTCAGAACATGTCTTTCACACATGTCTACAAAATCACCTTCACCTTCAAATACAGCTTCCTTGCGACTCACAGAGACGTAGGCAAAGTTTAAAGTTGCTATTTCCATTAAATCTCGTTAATCAGAAAAACGGTAATTTACACTTGCAGCGGAACAAAATTCCGTTCCGCCCAGCGTCTGGCTCGAACCCACGACCCTGGGATTAAGAGTCTGACGCTCTACCGACTGAGCTAGCCGGCTACCTCGGTGAATAACTGCCGGGTAGCTCGTCACACAGTACTCGTTTGTGTTGGGTGGTCCCATACAGAATCTCTCCATGATGCCTAATGTTTTCCTAACGTCACACTCGTCACGTACTTCACTTTTATGTCATAATCATTTCTGAGAGGTAAAGAAATTGCATGACAACATGCAGAGCTAGTGGCGTCAAAATTAACGCACATACTTTATGTGACTCAAAAGCCGAACGAGTTACTTTCCGACGTTGTTTTAGATGTGCAAGTGATAGTCAAAACTCGCTGTGTCGGCACTCTGCCGACCATTTCGCTAGTTAACACCGGTCTTGTTGTGTGTGTTTCAAGCTCAAGAGCATCTCCAAGCAAAAAATGGTCAACAGCAACATTCAGACGGTTTCGTACTGCTCAATTGCTACATTAAAACGTTATGTTTCTTTTTCAGAACTGGAAAAACACAAGCGTGACAGCATTCGAACCTGTAATCTTCAGATCCGAAGTCCGACGCCTTATCCATTAGGCCACACGGTCACTGACGACCAACATTTACATGTATACGACTCATCTCGAAACGCTCACACCCCTGAGGATTTGTGTTTTCGTTCTACACAGCCGCTGCCCCTTGCTCTTTCCCACCCATTCGTTACATTCAACCTCTGACGAGACCGACCAAATATAGACTGTGAAACAAGACCACACACTTTGTGCATTCGGAATCGAAGGCAGGGCGTCCCTCGCCGCATTTGCTACGATTGCCATTTGCTACTTCTGCAGAAGCGGCGGCGGCGGCGACGACGACGACGACGACGACGACGACGACGAATATCGCGAGAGGCTCTGAGATATGTGTGAAATACATCTATAAAATGTAATTCAGACTGCCTCGTCCCACCTTATGCTGTACCGCTTTGGCAAATGCTTTATCTGCGCCATTCGCCTTAATCGCATCTGAGAGTGATTCTTAAAAAAACGCCTGTCGCTAATTGTTCGTCATCACAGGTACTGTTTGCTATACGGCCACGACGCGCAACTGATTTCCAAAATTCATCTTTCTCCTGTGAGGATGGAACTTACGACCGCTGGTTTATTAGACCAGTGCTCTACCACTGAGCTAAAGAGGCGCGGCCTAGCGGTACTCTTGGGTACTTCGTCCTTACGGTCGTCTGCATCATCAGACTTTAGCTGACAACACTTCATATTACCGGCTAATATTTGCAGCTATGGCGACAAATTACTGCTTGACTACACATCTGACACGTAACCGATGTGCTCTCCAAACAACAACACTTGCATTTCAGAACATGTCTTTCACACATGTCTACAAAATCACCTTCACCTTCAAATACAGCTTCCTTGCGACTGACAGAGACGTAGGCAAAGTTTAAAGTTGCTATTTCCATTAAATCTCGTTAATCAGAAAAACGGTAATTCACACTTGCAGCGGAACAAAATTCCGTTCCGCCCAGCGTCTGGCTCGAACCCACGACCCTGGGATTAAGAGTCTGACGCTCTACCGACTGAGCTAGCCGGCTACCTCGGTGAATAACTGCCGGGTAGCTCGTCACACAGTACTCGTTTGTGTTGGGTGGTCCCATACAGAATCTCTCCATGATGCCTAATGTTTTCCTAACGTCACACTCGTCACGTACTTCACTTTTATGTCATAATCATTTCTGAGAGGTAAAGAAATTGCATGACAACATGCAGAGCTAGTGGCGTCAAAATTAACGCACATACTTTATGTGACTCAAAAGCCGAACGAGTTACTTTCCGACGTTGTTTTAGATGTGCAAGTGATAGTCAAAACTCGCTGTGTCGGCACTCTGCCGACCATTTCGCTAGTTAACACCGGTCTTGTTGTGTGTGTTTCAAGCTCAAGAGCATCTCCAAGCAAAAAATGGTCAACAGCAACATTCAGACGGTTTCGTACTGCTCAATTGCTACATTAAAACGTTATGTTTCTTTTTCAGAACTGGAAAAACACAAGCGTGACAGCATTCGAACCTGTAATCTTCAGATCCGAAGTCCGACGCCTTATCCATTAGGCCACACGGTCACTGACGACCAACATTTACATGTATACGACTCATCTCGAAACGCTCACACCCCTGAGGATTTGTGTTTTCGTTCTACACAGCCGCTGCCCCTTGCTCTTTCCCACCCATTCGTTACATTCAACCTCTGACGAGACCGACCAAATATAGACTGTGAAACAAGACCACACACTTTGTGCATTCGGAATCGAAGGCAGGGCGTCCCTCGCCGCATTTGCTACGATTGCCATTTGCTACTTCTGCAGAAGCGGCGGCGGCGGCGACGACGACGACGACGACGACGACGACGACGACGAATATCGCGAGAGGCTCTGAGATATGTGAGAAATACATCTATAAAATGTAATTCAGACTGCCTCGTCCCACCTTATGCTGTACCGCTTTGGCAAATGCTTTATCTGCGCCATTCGCCTTAATCGCATCTGAGAGTGATTCTTAAAAAAACGCCTGTCGCTAATTGTTCGTCATCACAGGTACTGTTTGCTATACGGCCACGACGCGCAACTGATTTCCAAAATTCATCTTTCTCCTGTGAGGATGGAACTTACGACCGCTGGTTTATTAGACCAGTGCTCTACCACTGAGCTAAAGAGGCGCGGCCTAGCGGTACTCTTGGGTACTTCGTCCTTACGGTCGTCTGCATCATCAGACTTTAGCTGACAACACTTCATATTACCGGCTAATATTTGCAGCTATGGCGACAAATTACTGCTTGACTACACATCTGACACGTAACCGATGTGCTCTCCAAACAACAACACTTGCATTTCAGAACATGTCTTTCACACATGTCTACAAAATCACCTTCACCTTCAAATACAGCTTCCTTGCGACTGACAGAGACGTAGGCAAAGTTTAAAGTTGCTATTTCCATTAAATCTCGTTAATCAGAAAAACGGTAATTTACACTTGCAGCGGAACAAAATTCCGTTCCGCCCAGCGTCTGGCTCGAACCCACGACCCTGGGATTAAGAGTCTGACGCTCTACCGACTGAGCTAGCCGGCTACCTCGGTGAATAACTGCCGGGTAGCACGTCACACAGTACTCGTTTGTGTTGGGTGGTCCCATACAGAATCTCTCCATGATGCCTAATGTTTTCCTAACGTCACACTCGTCACGTACTTCACTTTTATGTCATAATCATTTCTGAGAGGTAAAGAAATTGCATGACAACATGCAGAGCTAGTGGCGTCAAAATTAACGCACATACTTTATGTGACTCAAAAGCCGAACGAGTTACTTTCCGACGTTGTTTTAGATGTGCAAGTGATAGTCAAAACTCGCTGTGTCGGCACTCTGCCGACCATTTCGCTAGTTAACACCGGTCTTGTTGTGTGTGTTTCAAGCTCAAGAGCATCTCCAAGCAAAAAATGGTCAACAGCAACATTCAGACGGTTTCGTACTGCTCAATTGCTACATTAAAACGTTATGTTTCTTTTTCAGAACTGGAAGAACACAAGCGTGACAGCATTCGAACCTGTAATCTTCAGATCCGAAGTCCGACGCCTTATCCATTAGGCCACACGGTCACTGACGACCAACATTTACATGTATACGACTCATCTCGAAACGCTCACACCCCTGAGGATTTGTGTTTTCGTTCTACACAGCCGCTGCCCCTTGCTCTTTCCCACCCATTCGTTACATTCAACCTCTGACGAGACCGACCAAATATAGACTGTGAAACAAGACCACACACTTTGTGCATTCGGAATCGAAGGCAGGGCGTCCCTCGCCGCATTTGCTACGATTGCCATTTGCTACTTCTGCAGAAGCGGCGGCGGCGGCGACGACGACGACGACGACGACGACGACGAATATCGCGAGAGGCTCTGAGATATGTGAGAAATACATCTATAAAATGTAATTCAGACTGCCTCGTCCCACCTTATGCTGTACCGCTTTGGCAAATGCTTTATCTGCGCCATTCGCCTTAATCGCATCTGAGAGTGATTCTTAAAAAAACGCCTGTCGCTAATTGTTCGTCATCACAGGTACTGTTTGCTATACGGCCACGACGCGCAACTGATTTCCAAAATTCATCTTTCTCCTGTGAGGATGGAACTTACGACCGCTGGTTTATTAGACCAGTGCTCTACCACTGAGCTAAAGAGGCGCGGCCTAGCGGTACTCTTGGGTACTTCGTCCTTACGGTCGTCTGCATCATCAGACTTTAGCTGACAACACTTCATATTACCGGCTAATATTTGCAGCTATGGCGACAAATTACTGCTTGACTACACATCTGACACGTAACCGATGTGCTCTCCAAACAACAACACTTGCATTTCAGAACATGTCTTTCACACATGTCTACAAAATCACCTTCACCTTCAAATACAGCTTCCTTGCGACTGACAGAGACGTAGGCAAAGTTTAAAGTTGCTATTTCCATTAAATCTCGTTAATCAGAAAAACGGTAATTTACACTTGCAGCGGAACAAAATTCCGTTCCGCCCAGCGTCTGGCTCGAACCCACGACCCTGGGATTAAGAGTCTGACGCTCTACCGACTGAGCTAGCCGGCTACCTCGGTGAATAACTGCCGGGTAGCTCGTCACACAGTACTCGTTTGTGTTGGGTGGTCCCATACAGAATCTCTCCATGATGCCTAATGTTTTCCTAACGTCACACTCGTCACGTACTTCACTTTTATGTCATAATCATTTCTGAGAGGTAAAGAAATTGCATGACAACATGCAGAGCTAGTGGCGTCAAAATTAACGCACATACTTTATGTGACTCAAAAGCCGAACGAGTTACTTTCCGACGTTGTTTTAGATGTGCAAGTGATAGTCAAAACTCGCTGTGTCGGCACTCTGCCGACCATTTCGCTAGTTAACACCGGTCTTGTTGTGTGTGTTTCAAGCTCAAGAGCATCTCCAAGCAAAAAATGGTCAACAGCAACATTCAGACGGTTTCGTACTGCTCAATTGCTACATTAAAACGTTATGTTTCTTTTTCAGAACTGGAAAAACACAAGCGTGACAGCATTCGAACCTGTAATCTTCAGATCCGAAGTCCGACGCCTTATCCATTAGGCCACACGGTCACTGACGACCAACATTTACATGTATACGACTCATCTCGAAACGCTCACACCCCTGAGGATTTGTGTTTTCGTTCTACACAGCCGCTGCCCCTTGCTCTTTCCCACCCATTCGTTACATTCAACCTCTGACGAGACCGACCAAATATAGACTGTGAAACAAGACCACACACTTTGTGCATTCGGAATCGAAGGCAGGGCGTCCCTCGCCGCATTTGCTACGATTGCCATTTGCTACTTCTGCAGAAGCGGCGGCGGCGGCGACGACGACGACGACGACGACGACGACGAATATCGCGAGAGGCTCTGAGATATGTGAGAAATACATCTATAAAATGTAATTCAGACTGCCTCGTCCCACCTTATGCTGTACCGCTTTGGCAAATGCTTTATCTGCGCCATTCGCCTTAATCGCATCTGAGAGTGATTCTTAAAAAAACGCCTGTCGCTAATTGTTCGTCATCACAGGTACTGTTTGCTATACGGCCACGACGCGCAACTGATTTCCAAAATTCATCTTTCTCCTGTGAGGATGGAACTTACGACCGCTGGTTTATTAGACCAGTGCTCTACCACTGAGCTAAAGAGGCGCGGCCTAGCGGTACTCTTGGGTACTTCGTCCTTACGGTCGTCTGCATCATCAGACTTTAGCTGACAACACTTCATATTACCGGCTAATATTTGCAGCTATGGCGACAAATTACTGCTTGACTACACATCTGACACGTAACCGATGTGCTCTCCAAACAACAACACTTGCATTTCAGAACATGTCTTTCACACATGTCTACAAAATCACCTTCACCTTCAAATACAGCTTCCTTGCGACTGACAGAGACGTAGGCAAAGTTTAAAGTTGCTATTTCCATTAAATCTCGTTAATCAGAAAAACGGTAATTTACACTTGCAGCGGAACAAAATTCCGTTCCGCCCAGCGTCTGGCTCGAACCCACGACCCTGGGATTAAGAGTCTGACGCTCTACCGACTGAGCTAGCCGGCTACCTCGGTGAATAACTGCCGGGTAGCACGTCACACAGTACTCGTTTGTGTTGGGTGGTCCCATACAGAATCTCTCCATGATGCCTAATGTTTTCCTAACGTCACACTCGTCACGTACTTCACTTTTATGTCATAATCATTTCTGAGAGGTAAAGAAATTGCATGACAACATGCAGAGCTAGTGGCGTCAAAATTAACGCACATACTTTATGTGACTCAAAAGCCGAACGAGTTACTTTCCGACGTTGTTTTAGATGTGCAAGTGATAGTCAAAACTCGCTGTGTCGGCACTCTGCCGACCATTTCGCTAGTTAACACCGGTCTTGTTGTGTGTGTTTCAAGCTCAAGAGCATCTCCAAGCAAAAAATGGTCAACAGCAACATTCAGACGGTTTCGTACTGCTCAATTGCTACATTAAAACGTTATGTTTCTTTTTCAGAACTGGAAAAACACAAGCGTGACAGCATTCGAACCTGTAATCTTCAGATCCGAAGTCCGACGCCTTATCCATTAGGCCACACGGTCACTGACGACCAACATTTACATGTATACGACTCATCTCGAAACGCTCACACCCCCTGAGGATTTGTGTTTTCGTTCTACACAGCCGCTGCCCCTTGCTCTTTCCCACCCATTCGTTACATTCAACCTCTGACGAGACCGACCAAATATAGACTGTGAAACAAGACCACACACTTTGTGCATTCGGAATCGAAGGCAGGGCGTCCCTCGCCGCATTTGCTACGATTGCCATTTGCTACTTCTGCAGAAGCGGCGGCGGCGGCGACGACGACGACGACGACGACGACGACGACGAATATCGCGAGAGGCTCTGAGATATGTGAGAAATACATCTATAAAATGTAATTCAGACTGCCTCGTCCCACCTTATGCTGTACCGCTTTGGCAAATGCTTTATCTGCGCCATTCGCCTTAATCGCATCTGAGAGTGATTCTTAAAAAAACGCCTGTCGCTAATTGTTCGTCATCACAGGTACTGTTTGCTATACGGCCACGACGCGCAACTGATTTCCAAAATTCATCTTTCTCCTGTGAGGATGGAACTTACGACCGCTGGTTTATTAGACCAGTGCTCTACCACTGAGCTAAAGAGGCGCGGCCTAGCGGTACTCTTGGGTACTTCGTCCTTACGGTCGTCTGCATCATCAGACTTTAGCTGACAACACTTCATATTACCGGCTAATATTTGCAGCTATGGCGACAAATTACTGCTTGACTACACATCTGACACGTAACCGATGTGCTCTCCAAACAACAACACTTGCATTTCAGAACATGTCTTTCACACATGTCTACAAAATCACCTTCACCTTCAAATACAGCTTCCTTGCGACTGACAGAGACGTAGGCAAAGTTTAAAGTTGCTATTTCCATTAAATCTCGTTAATCAGAAAAACGGTAATTTACACTTGCAGCGGAACAAAATTCCGTTCCGCCCAGCGTCTGGCTCGAACCCACAACCCTGGGATTAAGAGTCTGACGCTCTACCGACTGAGCTAGCCGGCTACCTCGGTGAATAACTGCCGGGTAGCACGTCACACAGTACTCGTTTGTGTTGGGTGGTCCCATACAGAATCTCTCCATGATGCCTAATGTTTTCCTAACGTCACACTCGTCACGTACTTCACTTTTATGTCATAATCATTTCTGAGAGGTAAAGAAATTGCATGACAACATGCAGAGCTAGTGGCGTCAAAATTAACGCACATACTTTATGTGACTCAAAAGCCGAACGAGTTACTTTCCGACGTTGTTTTAGATGTGCAAGTGATAGTCAAAACTCGCTGTGTCGGCACTCTGCCGACCATTTCGCTAGTTAACACCGGTCTTGTTGTGTGTGTTTCAAGCTCAAGAGCATCTCCAAGCAAAAAATGGTCAACAGCAACATTCAGACGGTTTCGTACTGCTCAATTGCTACATTAAAACGTTATGTTTCTTTTTCAGAACTGGAAAAACACAAGCGTGACAGCATTCGAACCTGTAATCTTCAGATCCGAAGTCCGACGCCTTATCCATTAGGCCACACGGTCACTGACGACCAACATTTACATGTATACGACTCATCTCGAAACGCTCACACCCCTGAGGATTTGTGTTTTCGTTCTACACAGCCGCTGCCCCTTGCTCTTTCCCACCCATTCGTTACATTCAACCTCTGACGAGACCGACCAAATATAGACTGTGAAACAAGACCACACACTTTGTGCATTCGGAATCGAAGGCAGGGCGTCCCTCGCCGCATTTGCTACGATTGCCATTTGCTACTTCTGCAGAAGCGGCGGCGGCGGCGACGACGACGACGACGACGACGACGACGAATATCGCGAGAGGCTCTGAGATATGTGAGAAATACATCTATAAAATGTAATTCAGACTGCCTCGTCCCACCTTATGCTGTACCGCTTTGGCAAATGCTTTATCTGCGCCATTCGCCTTAATCGCATCTGAGAGTGATTCTTAAAAAAACGCCTGTCGCTAATTGTTCGTCATCACAGGTACTGTTTGCTATACGGCCACGACGCGCAACTGATTTCCAAAATTCATCTTTCTCCTGTGAGGATGGAACTTACGACCGCTGGTTTATTAGACCAGTGCTCTACCACTGAGCTAAAGAGGCGCGGCCTAGCGGTACTCTTGGGTACTTCGTCCTTACGGTCGTCTGCATCATCAGACTTTAGCTGACAACACTTCATATTACCGGCTAATATTTGCAGCTATGGCGACAAATTACTGCTTGACTACACATCTGACACGTAACCGATGTGCTCTCCAAACAACAACACTTGCATTTCAGAACATGTCTTTCACACATGTCTACAAAATCACCTTCACCTTCAAATACAGCTTCCTTGCGACTGACAGAGACGTAGGCAAAGTTTAAAGTTGCTATTTCCATTAAATCTCGTTAATCAGAAAAACGGTAATTTACACTTGCAGCGGAACAAAATTCCGTTCCGCCCAGCGTCTGGCTCGAACCCACGACCCTGGGATTAAGAGTCTGACGCTCTACCGACTGAGCTAGCCGGCTACCTCGGTGAATAACTGCCGGGTAGCACGTCACACAGTACTCGTTTGTGTTGGGTGGTCCCATACAGAATCTCTCCATGATGCCTAATGTTTTCCTAACGTCACACTCGTCACGTACTTCACTTTTATGTCATAATCATTTCTGAGAGGTAAAGAAATTGCATGACAACATGCAGAGCTAGTGGCGTCAAAATTAACGCACATACTTTATGTGACTCAAAAGCCGAACGAGTTACTTTCCGACGTTGTTTTAGATGTGCAAGTGATAGTCAAAACTCGCTGTGTCGGCACTCTGCCGACCATTTCGCTAGTTAACACCGGTCTTGTTGTGTGTGTTTCAAGCTCAAGAGCATCTCCAAGCAAAAAATGGTCAACAGCAACATTCAGACGGTTTCGTACTGCTCAATTGCTACATTAAAACGTTATGTTTCTTTTTCAGAACTGGAAAAACACAAGCGTGACAGCATTCGAACCTGTAATCTTCAGATCCGAAGTCCGACGCCTTATCCATTAGGCCACACGGTCACTGACGACCAACATTTACATGTATACGACTCATCTCGAAACGCTCACACCCCTGAGGATTTGTGTTTTCGTTCTACACAGCCGCTGCCCCTTGCTCTTTCCCACCCATTCGTTACATTCAACCTCTGACGAGACCGACCAAATATAGACTGTGAAACAAGACCACACACTTTGTGCATTCGGAATCGAAGGCAGGGCGTCCCTCGCCGCATTTGCTACGATTGCCATTTGCTACTTCTGCAGAAGCGGCGGCGGCGGCGGCGGCGACGACGACGACGACGACGACGACGACGAATATCGCGAGAGGCTCTGAGATATGTGAGAAATACATCTATAAAATGTAATTCAGACTGCCTCGTCCCACCTTATGCTGTACCGCTTTGGCAAATGCTTTATGTGCGCCATTCGCCTTAATCGCATCTGAGAGTGATTCTTAAAAAAACGCCTGTCGCTAATTGTTCGTCATCACAGGTACTGTTTGCTATACGGCCACGACGCGCAACTGATTTCCAAAATTCATCTTTCTCCTGTGAGGATGGAACTTACGACCGCTGGTTTATTAGACCAGTGCTCTACCACTGAGCTAAAGAGGCGCGGCCTAGCGGTACTCTTGGGTACTTCGTCCTTACGGTCGTCTGCATCATCAGACTTTAGCTGACAACACTTCATATTACCGGCTAATATTTGCAGCTATGGCGACAAATTACTGCTTGACTACACATCTGACACGTAACCGATGTGCTCTCCAAACAACAACACTTGCATTTCAGAACATGTCTTTCACACATGTCTACAAAATCACCTTCACCTTCAAATACAGCTTCCTTGCGACTGACAGAGACGTAGGCAAAGTTTAAAGTTGCTATTTCCATTAAATCTCGTTAATCAGAAAAACGGTAATTTACACTTGCAGCGGAACAAAATTCCGTTCCGCCCAGCGTCTGGCTCGAACCCACGACCCTGGGATTAAGAGTCTGACGCTCTACCGACTGAGCTAGCCGGCTACCTCGGTGAATAACTGCCGGGTAGCACGTCACACAGTACTCGTTTGTGTTGGGTGGTCCCATACAGAATCTCTCCATGATGCCTAATGTTTTCCTAACGTCACACTCGTCACGTACTTCACTTTTATGTCATAATCATTTCTGAGAGGTAAAGAAATTGCATGACAACATGCAGAGCTAGTGGCGTCAAAATTAACGCACATACTTTATGTGACTCAAAAGCCGAACGAGTTACTTTCCGACGTTGTTTTAGATGTGCAAGTGATAGTCAAAACTCGCTGTGTCGGCACTCTGCCGACCATTTCGCTAGTTAACACCGGTCTTGTTGTGTGTGTTTCAAGCTCAAGAGCATCTCCAAGCAAAAAATGGTCAACAGCAACATTCAGACGGTTTCGTACTGCTCAATTGCTACATTAAAACGTTATGTTTCTTTTTCAGAACTGGAAAAACACAAGCGTGACAGCATTCGAACCTGTAATCTTCAGATCCGAAGTCCGACGCCTTATCCATTAGGCCACACGGTCACTGACGACCAACATTTACATGTATACGACTCATCTCGAAACGCTCACACCCCTGAGGATTTGTGTTTTCGTTCTACACAGCCGCTGCCCCTTGCTCTTTCCCACCCATTCGTTACATTCAACCTCTGACGAGACCGACCAAATATAGACTGTGAAACAAGACCACACACTTTGTGCATTCGGAATCGAAGGCAGGGCGTCCCTCGCCGCATTTGCTACGATTGCCATTTGCTACTTCTGCAGAAGCGGCGGCGGCGGCGGCGGCGACGACGACGACGACGACGACGAATATCGCGAGAGGCTCTGAGATATGTGAGAAATACATCTATAAAATGTAATTCAGACTGCCTCGTCCCACCTTATGCTGTACCGCTTTGGCAAATGCTTTATCTGCGCCATTCGCCTTAATCGCATCTGAGAGTGATTCTTAAAAAAACGCCTGTCGCTAATTGTTCGTCATCACAGGTACTGTTTGCTATACGGCCACGACGCGCAACTGATTTCCAAAATTCATCTTTCTCCTGTGAGGATGGAACTTACGACCGCTGGTTTATTAGACCAGTGCTCTACCACTGAGCTAAAGAGGCGCGGCCTAGCGGTACTCTTGGGTACTTCGTCCTTACGGTCGTCTGCATCATCAGACTTTAGCTGACAACACTTCATATTACCGGCTAATATTTGCAGCTATGGCGACAAATTACTGCTTGACTACACATCTGACACGTAACCGATGTGCTCTCCAAACAACAACACTTGCATTTCAGAACATGTCTTTCACACATGTCTACAAAATCACCTTCACCTTCAAATACAGCTTCCTTGCGACTGACAGAGACGTAGGCAAAGTTTAAAGTTGCTATTTCCATTAAATCTCGTTAATCAGAAAAACGGTAATTTACACTTGCAGCGGAACAAAATTCCGTTCCGCCCAGCGTCTGGCTCGAACCCACGACCCTGGGATTAAGAGTCTGACGCTCTACCGACTTTTTTTTTTTTTTTTTTTTTTTTTGTTTTTTCTCAATCCGTTTCTTCTAGGTGAGTGAGGCGTTAACGGCAAAAAAAAATGATGACACTATCAACTATGTTAAGCAGTGTTCGAACTAAAGTACCTTTTCTGGTTAGGATTAGTAAATAAATAAATAAGAAATAAGTGATTAAAAAGGAATCTTCTCCTTTGTTGGTGCAAAATATAAGAAAACGAAAAGTGTTTGTTTTTTTTTTCTCTAGTGTTGTCTTCACATCTTTCGTCTGTTATTGTCCTCTGCTGCTCCTCAATGATGTAGCGAATAGTCGGTTTCGCCTTACTTCGAAAGAAGGTTAAACATGCATTCATGTCTCGTGGTATAGTTTCGGGCGTTCTTTAAATATTACGTTCCCCGTCATGGCAAGGCTGACGGGTCGAGTGTCGAATCGCATATCACACAATGGTCTTGCTTAAAAAGTTGGCAAAGGTCGCCTTGTAGTTACGTTCGCGTGCGATCATGCTGTGCTGCAGGGTCAGGTATAGAACGAAATCGTCTTTGTTCTTATCGCCAGTACTAAAAATATAGTGCACTGTGTGACCTATTATCCAGTTGACAGCATTCCGCTTTGTCCTGGGAAATGGGATTGCATCAGGGTTGAGAAAGTCAGCTGGCGTTATCGCAGATGGTGAGGTCCTCTTGATGCTCGACAGTTTCTGTCGGGCGTAACCCCATATATCTTTCGTGGTACCACAGACGAAACGGTGTTCTTCGCTGTCTATGAGATTACACGTGACACACATTGGCGAGTCCTGCAAATGAATTGCATGAAGCCTGGACTGCGTCGGGATTTTTCTATTGACGGCAGCGTACCACGTCGCCTTTACTTGCGAAGGTAAGTAGGGGCTGTGGATGTTTTGCCACGTCGCGTCCCAGTTGTAGTTTGGAAATTTTTGTTCGATAACATTCCGTGATTTAGTTGCCACAAAGGAGTTGTAGATTGCCTTAACTGTCGTCAAATTCTTTTCAGAGACTGTTGTATGGACATAACTATACTCTAAGAGAAAACTCTTGAAGTGGTAGAGCGCAGTCGGTATATGGTGCACATCAATTGGCGGTTGAAGATCAGTCGGTGCGATTTCATTCAGGACAAGAGCGGTCAGACTGGTCGGTGACTGTTTCCATAGCTTGTAAGTTTTGCAGAAATAAAGAGCTTTCGCTTTCTTGTGTACATCGATGAGACTGAGTCCGCCATCTCGCGTTGGGAGTGTCAAGGTGTCATATCGAACTTTAAAGATCTGGCCACGACATACAAAGTGTCCAAGCGCGGACAGCATGCATTTGGCTATATCGGTGGGGATGGGCAAAACTTGAGCCACATAATTGATTTTGGCAGTGATATAAATATTGGCCAATTCAACCTTTTGAAGCTCGTCCAATTTCCTGACGCTATGTAACTTCGCACAAGCACGAATTTTGTTGAGCAATTGCTTATAATTGGCGGCAATGGTGTGGCGGATGGTGTTCCGAAAATCGACACCGAGACACGTCATCCTAGTGATCTCTTTAAGCTGGCCATGACCGATCGCGCCTATGCCTTGCCCAACGTTCATGATCCCTGATTTCGTCCAATGCAGTTTCGCACCAGATGCCTTTTCATATTGTGAGATGATCAGGAGACCCCTCTCGACCTCATTGACATTCATAGCTAGGAAGGTAACATCATCAGCGTAAGCTCGGCACACTATCTTCTGCCCGTGTATGTGGAGTCCTTGTAAACGTTCCGTCAAGGTGACTAGCAGCGGTTCGATCGCAATGGCAAACAGCGCCATCGACATAGGGCAGCCCTGCCTAACAGAACTGTTTATCGGGACGGCGCGACTTGGCTGACCGTTAACGACAAGTTTGGATGTACTATTCCGTAACAATTTCTGTATGATGCTGATGAACTGCGGAGGAAAACCCAGAGTCTGCATTATCTGGAAAAGGTAAGGATGGTTCACTCTGTCGAAAGCCTGTGCGAAATCTAAAGTTACGATAGCACATCGGATTTTGCAAGCGTCCGCAACAGAAATCACATCTCGATAGTCTGATAATGTCTGATATATAGCTCTGTCCTTTCCAACACTCGTTTGATGTGATCCAATGACGGTATGCATCACAGTTTTCATTCTCGTTGCGAGAATGCGAGCAAAAATTTTGTAGTCGCTGTTGAGCAACGTAATGGGTCGCAAAGTTGCGACGGTGTTATTGCTCGTCCGTTTCGGGAGTAAGACCACAAGTCCTTCACTGAATGGCGGAGGAATGGGCATGTCCGGTTGGAGAAGTTCGTTGCAGAGCACCGTCAGCTTTGTCTTCAGTTGTGGCCAGAAGACTTGATAAAGTTCCACCGGGAGACCGTCACATCCGGGAGATTTGTTTTTTGGACTGTGGAACACCACATCTTCCAGTTCATCTTCCGTTACATCGGTGACGAGTTCGGCTACATCCGCAGGGCTAAGCCTGTGCGTTAAGCTGCTCCGGAACTCTGCAAGGGCTTCGTCGTCGGTAGGTTTATTGGACATCAAGTCAGTGCAATAAGTTTGAACGGCGTCTCTGATATCGTGTTGCCGAGTTAGAATCGTGCCGTCTTCGGATTGTAGTTCAGTTAAGATCTTTGTCCGTGCTCGTTTAGTTTCACGTATCAGGTGATAAATGGATGGCTGTTCGCCTTTTGCCATAGTCGAAACCCGACCTCTAATTTTGTAACCTTCCATCTGTTTTCGTTTCAAAAGTAATATTTTTGCTTGCAGTCTTTTAATGCGGGGGTAGTTGTCAATCACAGTGGCATCAAGAGTATATAAGTCTCGAAGACATTGATAATAAAACTCCATCGTTCTCTTAAACCACCAGTTCTTATTCCGAGAATATTGTATCATGGATTTACGAATTTTCGGTTTAGCGCATTCGAGCCACCATTGCAATGCCGAGCCGTACGTACTGAATTTGGCTTCACTTTCATTCCACGCTCGAGTGAAGGCTTCTCTGCATTCAGGATCGTCTAAATGTGCAACATTTAGTTTCCATAGTCCTTTGCCTCGGTAGGTTTCCTGTTTCCCCAAATTCAGCGTGCAAATATAAGCCGCATGGTCGGAGAAACTGGTTGGCCAGACCTCAGTTTGTAAAATTCGCTGTCTGAGAGTGTCCGATACGTAAATGCGGTCCAATCTACTCGCTGAATGATTCGTGACGTGAGTAAAACCAGGTGTTGTACCAAACTTGTGCTCCCACGTATCGACTAAACGTAAATCCTTGACGATCTGTTCTAATTCAATCGATTTATTGAAATGCGGCGTCTGATCTTTGGCGTTAAGTACACAGTTAAAATCTCCCGCCAATATTAGGTGGTCACATTGTGTTGCAAAAAGCGGAAGTATTTCTTCCTTGAAAAAGTCCGCTCGGCGTCGCCTATTAGTTGAGCCGGATGGTGCATACAGATTTAGGAGTCTAACATTATTGATAGTCACGCCAATTCCCCTACAACTTATGAGTCGTTCTACATTCTGGACGATAATTCCTTCTTTCGTGAGAATAGCGGTGCCTAAATCAGAACCGTGTCCCGGATTGGCCGTCACATTATAACCGGGAATGTGGTCCAAAGCAATGTCGGCGACCTCCTGAAGCAAGAGGATATCAATGTCGGCGGCGTATAAGAGGTCTACGATGTTGTCGAGTTTGAGGGAACTGCGGATTTTATTTATATTTAATGTACCAATTTTATACGCCTGCTGATCAGTCATTCACGCTCTTACGAGAGTAAGAAGGAATCGGCGCCGTTTTAAAAGAAGTCAGAGTCCTCTTCTTTGTTTGCCTGCCGTGGATCCAGTAACTTATCATCATGTGCCGGTTCTATTGCCGTAGAAGGCTGTTCGGGAAATCGGGAAGTGACTGGAATATCAGTTGCATCAGCGTCCATGTGTTCGACCTCTGGTTCCGCCGCCCAGTCTATAGTGCTGGGGTTCTTGGACGCAAGAGGATGATGTTGTCGTTGTTCTTTTAAACAATGATCAACATCGTCACTGCACATGGGAGACACCTGGCCGGTAGCATCGCGAGAGGGCTCAGTTAGCGTGATTGCACGATCTTCATCCCGCAGGTGTGCAGAAGTTAGCGCCTGTTGTCGGGAGGATTCTGGTGATTTTGCACTGACTTTGTCCATGATTTGCTGCACCTTTCCCCGCAACGACGCCGCCGCCTCTTCCGCACCCTGGCGGGCGATTCTGCGTTTCTTGTTCTTCCGCGGGGATTTAGCAGGTGGACAACGCTCATCGGAATCCGAGATTTCATGGTGGGGTTGTGGGGAACGACATTCAGCAGTCACAGTCCTGACCTGCGTCTCTGAGGAGGTGGAATTTTGTTCTGTTGACAGAGTCGGGGGCTGCGCTACGGAATCAACCACGTCACTCACACTCAGGTGTTGCTCTTGTCGCTCAGAAATGTCAACAAGTTGCTCGGCCGTTGGAGGAAGGGTTGGTTGGGGGCGAATGTCTACTTCGGTATCCATGGGCAGTTGGTCGGTCGGTTGGCCGCGAGCCACCGAAGCGTAAGTGGTGGACAAAATAGTCATCTCCGCGGACTTCACCGCTTCACCTGTCGGCAGCTGCACAACACGTCTTTGAATACATTCAGAACGAATATGACCTGGAGAATTGCAAGCTGCACACGTTCGTGGTTGACCGTCATAAATTACGATACCTCGATAACCGCAAACGTTAATGTAAGACGGAATATGTCGTAATAAGTCCACCTTCAACTGCCTGACACCGTTCAAAACCGGATATTTGTGAGCACCGGACCATTTTTCTGCAAAATTACTGAGGACCTTCCCAAAGGGTGCAATAACAAGATTGATCGCATCTGTAGGAACTTCAAAGGGTAGCTCAAAAATTCGAATTGTTCGAATACCAAGTCCCACATGATCGACAGTAACTTCGCCAATATTTCCATCACTGTGTTTAAACTTAAGCTTACCACCGGTATTATTGACAACTCGTTCGCATAACTCAGGGTTTTTCAGCTTCAAGTACATCACACTACTCACAATTGACAAGTGAAAACCAACAGTATCTTCAAACGGAACTTGAACAACTTCCTCTAACCAATCCTCAATTTCGAAAGATTTAGGT